>NC_045754.1:6380950-6393769 GCF_008692095.1 Etheostoma spectabile
GGAACAGTTAACCATAGTCCTCAGAAATCAATCAGAGTTTAGAATGCCAACACAAAGAAAACGAAAGGTACCGGACATCGGTACAGACTGTAGCTTACATTCAACGCCCGCCTCAGCTCCATCTACACTCCATCTACACTCCATCTCTTTCACTAGGATGGCAGATGGCGACTGTTGTACCCACCAGGAGCCGCCCACTTTGAGCTTCAGTTTTGCTTTTCAGAAACCTATGGGTGACGTCACAGAGATCATGTCCATTTTTTATACAGTCTATGCTAGCACCTGAACAAAGCCAATCAAGACAAGGCTTACTTACAGTAGGCCAAAGGAAAGAGTTCAATGTTAGTGCCACTTTTCTACTACCATGTTGAGGGATAAAAACTTCAATGGCTTGTAATATTGTGTAACTAGAGTAATTGATAGATTTTTTTCACTCAGTCAGTTTGATTACATAGACATTTTTTCTCCTTCTGCCTCTTATTCAGCTTCTACTTAACGATACAGATGGTGCCTTCAACTTCTCAGGGATTTTTGACACTCAGGGATCCGCTGTGAGTATCAGATACAAATCAGAAACCAAATGATGATGATGTCCTGACAACAACAAATGGGTGTTTAGATAGCTACCGTTGGTGTATAACAGACCTTTGTTCCAGGTAATGCTTTCAGCTGTCAAGTTTTCTCCTTCCAGACAGAAGTAACATCAGAAGCACTATGCATGACATGTACAGGGCACGAACATGGATACAACAACATGAAAAGAAATTATGAAGTTATCTTACTTTGTAAATAAATATCCTAAATGTTTGCAGGGACCACAAGGTCCAAAGGGTGACATGGGGTTGCCAGGAGTTCAAGGACCTCCAGGACTGAAAGTAAGAGGGACATGCATGCCTTGTCTATGCACATAAACAATATCTAAGCAGATTTATTATGCAAAACTAACTTTTATGTTTCTTCATACACACAGTTTCAAGTCTCTGTCTGCATGGTTTATGTGTTTGTTTACTTGTGTGTATGCATGCAGGGTGAAAGGGGTGAGCCAGGATTTGTCATCACTGCAGATGGATCCATGATGTCAAGCCTGGCTGGTCCAGCAGGACCCAAAGGAGTCAAGGTTATATTCGTTGTCACTGTTTTTCTAGATCCCGATCATTTTACTCGCATTGTTCTTTTGCACTTACTATGAATATTTTGTGTATGCATATTCGTCAGTATTTGAGTATTATTTTGAACAGCTTATTGTAAAATGAGTCATACTCATTTTTATGATGTTTTGAAAACATCATAAAAATGAGTCTAACTGTGTCATTGTTTGCAGGGAGATAATGGTGTACCTGGAGCCGCTGGAATTCCAGTAAGTTTTAGCAGACAGCACCAAAGGCAAATCGTTTCACTTTTCTGGTTCTATAACACCATTAACTCCAAGTGTTTCCACTGCAGTGGATGAAGGTGTTGTTACTGTGTTTGAGATGTACTGTCAGACACTTTGTTCTTTTCCTAACAGGGGCCTATCGGACCACCAGGACCCACAGGAGAATTTGGTTTTCCTGGGAGGCCTGTAAGCACCATGAACTCATGAACACATTTCCTATTTGATTAAAAGGGCACACAGATACTAACACTTCCTTATGTTTATTGTTGGTTCTTTCATCACGAGATTCAGATTATTAGAGATTCTGATTATTTATTTATTTATATATATATATATATTCTTTTAATGTTCCTTTCATGTGACAATAGTATGACTTCACCTATAAAAAAACAAAGTTTTTCAATCTATAAATTCAATTCAGCTGCTGTTTGATAGGTTCAACGATAGGCGCAATTTACGGGGGGGGGGGATGGGTGGGTTACAGCACCATAACTTGATCTTAACTAATAACTTGAAAAAATGATCAGAGTGCAGAAAATCTTTCCCAAATGTGTGTGTGTGTTTAGGGTCGTCCAGGCCTGATGGGACTAAAAGGAGAGAAGGGGGACTCTGCAGGCCTGCAGGTGAGTTACACACCTGATCCTGTAATACGACTCTAGAAGTTTGTGAAATAATACAGAAGATACTGGTTCAATGTCTGCAAATGAAAACTGTAGTGATTGAGTGGTAGAATATGATTGATTTGTGCCAGTTTGATGTTGATTACTTTTAGTTTGGTAGCACCTACAGTAGTTTGCCACTTTCATTCACTGTATACTTTAACTCTTCTCTTACCTTCTTCCATTTAATGTTTTCTTGTCTTCTTCGATTGCTCTCTTTAGGGACCTCCTGGCCTTCCTGGGATGCCGGGCCCCCCAGGAATATTCAACTGTCCCAAAGGAGTAAGCGCACACACATTCATCAACGCACAGTTCTGACTCAATCATCACATGTGTTTTATTAATGTGCTCACTCTCCCCGTTCTCCCCTGGTTATTGAAGACCGTGTTCCCCATCCCTCCCAGACCCCATTGCAAAATGCCAGTAAGTTTCCGTGTGTGCAGCCATGTTGCTGATAAAACATGTCTTTGAAAACATGTTTCATCACTGCCTGTGCTTGTGAACTTTTCATCTTGCTGTCTATATTGTCAATGTTAATTTTACTCATGGTGGCCTGGATTATTAAAAAGATACATATGAGTCTATAAGAGATGCTACTACGCATGTTTTATTTCCTTTAACACATGCTGTATAATAGTGAATGCCCATATTTCCTAATCACAAACTCCTTCCATCCATCCATCCATCCGTGTGTGTGTGTGTGTATGTGTGTGTGTGTGTGTGTGTGTGCGTGTGCGTGTGCGTGTGCGTGTGCGTGTGCGTGTGCGTAACACCAGTACTACATAATCTTTCATTACTTAGGTTCTAAAATATTCCTGCATGTCCAGTCTGGAAAGGTGAAGGCTTATTGCCAATACAAAGATGAGGTAGTTACTAACATCACAGCCATAGAAGATCTGCATGTGTCATTTTAATGTTGATTATGATATTAACAATACAGCTTAGATGATGTAATATTTGATAATGGAATATAACTTAACAAAAAAAGGGATAATTAACCTGATATTTTTTTCTGAAAGTAATTCAAGCTTTGTTGACATTAGTAGGATTTCTGAATGAAGTCATCACTGATTGCTGCTGATATGTTTGTGCTCAATTATTTCAGCTCAATCCCAACGGAACCATTGCAGTGGGTAGGTTGGGTTGCCTTTTGTGTTTGCCATAAATTTTGAAGCTTGAATGTTGTTTGAACCACATTTATCTAGACATGTCAACATAGACCAACTTTACAGAATACTCAGGCTAGCAGCAGTACAAATGAATGTAGAACATACTTTCAATAAAAAAAGTCTTTTCTATTATATCATTGTGTCTAAGGTAACTGTCAGACGGGACTGAAAGGAGAAAAGGGAGATAGAGGCCTTCCTGGGATACCGGCGCATATTGGGATACCAAGTGAGTCAAGACTAACAGCTCTCAGATGTATAGACACTGAAAAAATAAACATGTACAATACATCACTTTCAATACATTCAAAGAGAAAGAATATCCATAATGAAAAGGAAAAGTGGGTTGTTAAAATTAGTGAATTTAAATGCCTGATTTTATCTAAAGAAGGTCATTTTATTTTGTATTTTCTCTGTACTTCCAAAAATGTTTCCTGGTGTTTAAAAAAAGATAATAATTCAGTGACCATCCTGTGAAAAAAAAAATAGATTGTGTTTTTGAATTTTATAAGTTACAACTCTGTTTTCTCTGTTCCAGACACATTTCTTCATAGGGGAGACTGGGTAAGTTTTATATGGAAGTTCATTTTAAAAAATGGGTTTAGCTTAATTAAGTGCCGTCAGACTAACCCTTCAGGTGTGTGTGTGTGTGTGTGTGTGTGTGTGCGTGTGTTTCTTTGCCTGTGGGTGTATCCGCAGCGGGTAAGGGGTGACGAGGGCATTAAAGGCGAGAAGGGAAACAAGGGGGAGGCAGGGTTTCCCGGGCAACCAGGTCTCCCTGGAAGACCAGGACTTGTGGTGAGTCACACTTCTATGGATACACGCTGTGTCATCTTCGTGACCAAAGATATACTAACTAAAACAATTAATGATTTCTTCCTGACACATTTCAGGGGCCCAAAGGAGAGTCTGTCGTTGGCCCACCAGGGCACCCTGGGATGCCAGGTTCACCAGGTATCCCAGGCTATGGAAGAGCAGGACCAGTCGGCCCTCCTGGGCCACCGGGCCCTCCAGGACCCTCTGGGTCTACCCCAAGATATGGCTCAGGTACAATACGTCAGTCATACATATGTCATCAGCAGTAAAATGTTATCCTGTATAGAAATAGTCTTCTACATTAACATGGCGTTCTCGTAGCGGCTGTGCTTGTGTGAAAGTAGTTGACATTTTTGTTTCAGCTTTGACCATTGCTGGCCCCCCTGGTCCTCCTGGACCCGCTGGACCTCCTGGAGCTTCGGCTAACGCAGCATCTGTAAGTGTTCTTTCTGTGCAGGCTGTTGAACTACGTATAAATGATACACCAGCATGCTATGCTAACACGTGCATGATTACCCACCATGTTGCTGTAAAATCAATAATGTATCAGTATAAAAGTTTACAGAGAGAGAGTTTCAGGGGTTTTTCTATTTGTTTCTCAGCTGAAAACCTTTGCGAGCCGCGAGAGCATGATGCAGCACACCGCCAGGGATGCAGAGGGAACTCTGGCGTACGTCACAACCACAGGAAGCCTCTTCCTCAAAGTCTCCCAGGGATGGAAAGAGATACAGGTACTGACTTTGACTAGTCTTTTATATTTAGGTTTGGTAAATCTGACATCAAATTCTTTTCTGTTTTTTTGTTATTGTTGCTGTTAAATTCTGATTATTTTTGTGTCATTTAGCATACAGTAGGTGGAAGCTGCGTCCCTTAAAATGATATGCATGTAGGTCAGGGCTTGTCTGCAAATGCAATGGTGTAAAAAGAAAGTTTAATTGCTTCTCTGTTTATTACTCGGTCGTTTTCATGGTCCACGAAGCATTGATTGAGTTTCCTGATTTGCTTTTGAAACCTGTCTGAAGCCAATCATTGGAAAATACAAGTCTTTTCAGGAATGATCGCTGCTAGTTTTGGTCTTATTCACTGGCTTTGATCCAGCACTCTAACATCATCTCTGGTTATTGGAAACATTTTAAAGGCCAATGATCAATCCTTTGCATTTTTTTAACGAAAGGCTCTTTATTGACAAAAATGGAGAGTATTTCCTGAAACACGACTGCACGAGTGAAATGCTTCCACTGTCCTGTAACTTTAATACAGTGTGTGCGTATATAATATAACAAACTGGTAGTTGGGACATTTTGAGTTTTTTGTTGTTCATCCAACACATTTCATTTAAGGACTACATATTGCATCTAATTTACAGTCTTAATCTTTCTTTGTTTGGTCTCCACAGCTTGGCAGTCTGATCTACCTCTCCAATAACATTATCCCGCAAGATGAGGTAGGTTTTTTGCTTGTTTTTATGTTTTTTTGCTCAATAAAAAAATACTTGAAATGCATTATTCATCCATTTAACATATGTTCAACTATTAATTTAGCCACGAGTTGCACACCAGATGAGAGGAGACCTGATGGAAAGAATAATTTCGGTTAGAGAAAGGGTGAGTGTCAATAAGACTATTATTTTAACTACCGCTTCTCGCTTAAAGGAGAATTCCGGTTGATATCAGAATCAGAAACACTTCATTGATTGCCGAAGGGAATTTCAGTGTTACAGTTGCAAGAAGTATATAAAATATAAATATAATATAAAAATATAAAATAAATATAAAGAGTGTGGATATGTACAGTATTTACAAAGGTAACATAGTTTCAACACGTAGCTCTGTTGTTTGTAAATGTGGAGTGCTGTTAGTAGAGAGAAAAATGAAAACAGTCGGTGCTGTCTACACCTAGTTATCCTCCTGCTAGCGTTAGCACCCAACAGGCTTAAACAGGGCAAGTTTTAAACTTGTTTTTAGCCTCTAAACATGTTCAAAATGTCATTACGAGTGCCTACCCATGTGCAGTGATTCATTCCAAGTGAACACAGTTAATCTGACGGCTGTAGATGTGACAGAAAGGCGTGTTTCGACTAGTGTGGACTTCACCGGAAAACAGGAAATAAACTGAGGTATGGATTAACACAACTTTTATGCCTTTCTGTTACATCTACTGCAGTCAGACTCACTGTGTTCACTCGGAAGGAATCACTGCACATGGGTTGGCACTTTTAATTACATTTTGAACATGTTTAGAGGCTAAAAACACATTTGAAACTTGCCCTGTTTAAGCCTGTTGAGTGCTAGCGCTAGCAGGAGGATAACAAGGTGTAGGCAGCACCGATTGGTTTCGTTTTTCTCTCTACTGATGGCACTCCAAATTTCCACACAACAGAGATACGTGTTGAAATTGACCGGAATTCTCCTTCAAATTGACTTTTTACAGTGAAATATGAATTCCTAAAAATTCTTCAACAATTTGGAAAGGTATGCTATAAAATATTTACTATTATTAGAAAAAATTAAGGACATTTATGATTTTTACAGCATAGTAGTCTTTACTTGCCTTTCAAATGGGTTTGTTTTTGTGTGTCTGTGGTCAAAGCGCATGACAACTGTGACAATGTACGGCATTTTTATTGCAGACTAACCCTTGCAGGGCTCACTTTAGACTCTGAGGTGTTGTTTAACTGTAAGGAATGACAAAAAGGACCCGTTAAGTATCCTACAGTGGACGAACACTGATCTGTGGCTTCCTCTCCTTCCAGCTCAACTTGGTGGCTTTGAACCAGCCCCACTCAGGCGACATGATGGGGCTCGACGTAGCCGACCGGATGTGTTATGAACAAGCCAAGGCGATGGGTTTGGCTCCAAACTATCGCGCCTTCATTTCTTCCCAAAGGCAAGACCTGGTCCATGTGGTCTATCCTGGTTTCAGGGAAACCCTGCCCGTTACCAACCTCAGAGTGAGTCTGCTCCGCTGCTGTTTTTGGTTTTATGTTTTACTTTTTACTGTCAAACGGCTGCTAGCACGTACTAACGGTGCAGTCAGGGATTCTGCACAAAGATTGTAGATATTTGAACTCAACAGCCAAACAAATATAGCCGCCCCTTCAGAAGCTCCGCCCCCCAGATTCACAGACGGATAACTACTGGCAGGCACACACACACACACACACACACTATCAACTGTTGCTGCCTGTTGCTAATTGGTTGTAACAATGTTTTGTGCCACGCCATTCTGTTTGTTTTCCATTTTCACAGCCAGGACTGTGTATTGACAGCAATTTGTTTCCAGCGCACACAGAACATAGAGAACTAGGTGACCGTGTGCAGATATTCACTGAATATGACAAAAAGTGTAGTAGATTAACATCACTTACCATACCTTTAACCTTTATAATGCAGGAGCCCTCTACAGACAAATAACATCTCGCTGCATTTAACTCACAATGGGTCTTCTTTTAGGGAGACCTGATGTTTAGGAACTGGCGATCAGTTTTTAATGGCGACGGGGGACCATTGGATGCCAGGATTCCTATCTACTCCTTTGACGGCCGGGATGTTTTAGCTGACCCCTTCTGGTCAGTAAACTTGACTCCCTACTTGTTTATCTCTGTCTGTCTGTTGCTATTTGGATTTTGTTGTTAATATATTCTGTCATCTACTTGTCAGGCCGCAGAAGAGTATCTGGCACGGCTCCACCAGCAGGGGTTTCCGAGTGGTGGACAAACACTGTGAGACGTGGCGAGCGGACCACATGTCTGTCATGGGCCAGTCATCAAGCCTGACCTCCGGTCTGCTCCTGGGCCAGGACACGCGGAGCTGTTCCAACCAGTACATCATTCTTTGCATAGAGACCCACAAAAACTCTTAAATCCTCCGCCCCATACCACTCCCCGAAGGAGCCCACCCGAGCCACTGTAAACGTTCAACACTCGTGGAAAAGATTTGAGTGTCTTTCTTAAAAAAAGGACGTCATTTTCAGCACATCTTTGGTGGTACACTAGGTGTAGTTTTTAAAACAGAGTACCACAGACTCTGTGTGTTCTTTCTGAGTAGTGAGAAGATGATTAAGAGGCAGTAACAAACTATTGACCACAGCCAAGATATACTGTAATCTGTGAGGGTAAACCAACGTCAAGGTTGATGCTACGCTGTGGAACTGGAATCAAGCGATCCAAAATTGCGCCTTAAAGGAACGCCCCCTTGTGTTCTGAAATAATCCAGAAGATTTCTCCTTAAATTCAACCTGGTGGCACATACTGTTAAATGCAGCACAGAGGCTGATGGAGGCTGCCAGTCTTCTTCTCTACCTGTTAATGGCAAAAATGCTAACATCTCAAAGAGAATGTGGTAAGGATTTATTAATGTTAAAATAATACTCGAAGCACCTTTTAACATTTTTAAAGGAAATGGACTTATTTGCAACAAAAGAATCAAACTTAATGTATCACAAATTACTTTTCCTAACATAGTCACTGATGTGTGCTGAGAATAAGACGTCTCTTTTTTATCGTCTTTTTGTGGTTACAAGAGGCTGAAGATGCAGCGGCTGCAGGAATCTGCACCTATCCTGAAATGTGGCAATTTTTTTTTTTCACAAATAATAGATTTCCAAAGACTTTGTGATGGAAACATAAAGCTACTTCAACTGTATTGTTTACAGGTTGTCATGGAGTGTTTAAAAAAAAAAAAAATCTTTAGACATTTGTTTCCATAATTTACCTTGCCCCTTGTCCAACAGTGGGAAGACCAGACAACCAGTGTTGCCAACAAAGTCATTTTTGATGCACTGTACTTTATTTTAAAAATATTTTCTAGTTCAATATTTCCATCCTTGAGCGTGTTGTTTGTGTTGTAGCTTTTCATACATCTTGGTGATCTCACACCTTGGCAGGTCTTTCTCTCAATAGGCTATTTAATTTAAATTCACTGATTTATTTATACCGTCACAGCACATTACATGAAATCAGATGATTCAATTTAAGAATGTAATTTATCGTTTGTTGTTTGTCCAATGACTGTTTCTTCTCACTTTTTGACTCTTTTCTATTTTTTGTACAGATTTTTTAATGTTTCTAAATTTCTGAAGAATGTTGACAACAGTTCAAAACAAAAGTCCACTCAGCATAAAGATACAATTGAAACAAGCTAAATATTTTCTTTCTGAAAAAGAAATTCTAAAGGAAAAAGTAAGATGTTTTCTGTATAAATATTGGTAAATAAAGTTTTCTCTTTTCATAACCTGTTCTTGTTTCATTCTCAGTTTAGTGCATAGATTGACTCAAATACCTCTGACTGTAATAGAAACAACAAACAAAAACTACAAAATGGGTCATTTGAGGTCTTTTTTTTTGTTTTGTTTTTTTTGTCTTTATTGCAAAAATAGGAAACAGAACACAAATTACATACAAAAGTATACAAAATAACATATAACATACATGAGGTAAACAGAATACAATACGATTTAATCAGGGGAAGCTTAAAGGCCATTACAAAGACAAGGAAGACCAGAAGTAGACAGTTTTAACTGCCTTCTTGTTGTTTGAGCCCGAAATCAGATTTATATAAAGTACAACTTCACTAAAACAATGTATAAAATTAGTTTTTTTAGAGCTGAATTTACATTCATGAATGTGGGTCATTTGAGGTCAAACTGGATGCTTTTATTCTGAAGGACGTATCCCGGAAGTGTTGCCCGGAAGTGTGGACACCGGACAGAGATGTAACCAACCGGCGGCAGAATGGCGATAGTTCACCGTGCTGCAGTATGTTTTACCTTTAGAATAATGCTCTTGTTATTGTTTTGCGTTTCTCTTCCGTGTCTGCCGCTTTATTCTTCAGCCGAGAGGAATGACAGGCCTATAATTGGTAAGTTTATAATTATACGTTATTTACTACAACACTAGCTTGACCAGCTAGCTACGTTTTGACGACAGCACTGACGCAGCAACAGCCTCCAACTTATTAACTCTAACTTAGACTGTTATTGTTGTTTTAGTTTGTAAAGTGGCATAATGTAGTAGTTCTAAACTGGTTGTGTATTTTCCTCTCAAAAGGTGTACTCGCCCAAGAGGTTTATTCCCCCAAACCAAATCAGACCGCTTACATGGCTGCCTCTTATGTCAAATTCCTTGAGTCAGCAGGAGCGAGGGTTGTACCTGTCATGTGAGTGTTGTTATCTATTTTCATAACTGCCATAACTCAAGTACATAAGAGCTTGTGTACCATCCTGTTCCTACAGCAGTGTTTTCAAACTGAAACCTCCCCTTTGCTTTTCTGCAGGATTAACCAGACACTGGAGGAGTATAAAACACTGTTCAACTCCATCAATGGGTAAATATGTTTTAATATAATAACCAATTTAGCTGTGAAAGCCTCTCTGCTTTGTTTGTGGAAGTATGCTCCTAAAATGAAACTGATGTAATATATGTATGTGGTCATTTATGAAGACTTCTGACATTTGCTGACCCCTCTCCTGTATGTTTCAGAAAGTGTAGTTGTGGCCAGGTTAGCTCACCTGGTAGAGCAGGCGCACATTCTGTATACAGAGGTTTACTCCTTCATGGTTCGCCCGCGGGTTCCAACCCAACCTGCGGCTCTTTGCTGCGTGTCATCTCTCCTTTCTCTGCCCTTTCATGTCTTCATCTGTCCTGAGGAAATAAAAGCCTAAAATGCCCAAAGAAATAATCTTTAAAAAAAAAACAATAACAATTTTTTTCAATATAATGGAAATTTATTTAGGCCACTGGTACGAAGCAATTATTCCATGAAGTACTTCTTTTTCCCAATGCAATTTTTAGGACTTTTATATCGCCACATTCTGCTTTAGTTTATGGCTGATGCACCAGCAGAAACTACTGTACATCTGTACAATAGCAGATACACATGTAAGTTATACTGAAGTTTAAAAGTAAATTGTTCAAAATATGGATTTTATATAATCGGCAATATGTAACAGTGCAAAGCAAGACACAGGTAAATGGAAGTTATATAGTATAGTTGAACATCAATTATACATCAATTCCAAACACAGTTACATTTTGTGGAAGGTATTGATGAAGTGTTTGGCAACACATTAACCTCTAAATGTGCCACATTGAGAACAGCTTTTGAAGGCCACAAGCAGAATATTAAATGGTATGGTTTTCTTTTATTTTGTCCACCCCCTGTATTTGTAGGTAAAAAAAAAAAATGAACGGAACATTTAGATTTTTTGGGAGTTGTGACTCCGTTTCTGTCTCTCTGTTCCCAGCATCCTTTACCCAGGCGGAGGCGTCAGCATCATCTCGTCTGGTTATCAGAGAGCCGCAAAAATCTTTTATGAACTTGCTATTGAGGTACAAATTTAAAATATTAGTAATTAGGTGTTAGTGTGTTTGTGACGGTTAATGCTGCAGACTGTGTTTTGATGTTTCAGGCAAACAAGAGAGGCGACTATTTTCCCGTGTGGGGCACCTGTCTGGGGTTTGAGCAGCTGGCGTATTTGACGAGTGGAAAGACAGTACTGTCCTTTACCAACACAAGTGGTGTGCCATTGCCTCTGGTCTTCACTAATGGTATGGCTTTGCCTTAATAGATGTACCACGGATTACTCAAAAGTTAAATCAGTATTAATTGTAACGAAGTGTATTAACTTGACCAAAACTAGTTGTTCAGGATGCCTAAATGTTACCATAAGCTACACATAATTTATTTTAGTTTTAAGAGTTATCTAAACACAACAATTAGATTGACAAATATGTATGGGTTCAAAGGCCATCTTTGCTTTGTTGTAGTGCTGTAACTTAGTCACGTTTGTAAGTATCTCCTGTGTATGTTTGTGAAAAACTACTTGATATGATCATTTTCTGACCCATTTCCAGAAACCAAAGACAGCAGGATGTTTAAAGGTTTCCCAGCTGAACTCATGGAGGACCTGGCCAATGAGCCGCTGACGGAAAACTCTCACAAATGGAGTTTGGCAGTCTTGGTGTGTAATTTATTACTGTTGTGTTGAGAAATCATATTTAATAAGGAGTGCAGTCCAGGAACCACAACACTACTAGAGTACACCAATATTATTGGTTTGTGGTGAAATATGAGCCTTTTTTTCAGAACATTGTTTGCACAAAAATGAAAAGTAACATTGTTTAATTGGGTGCATTGTAACTCACCTCTCGGTTTTATTTAGACTCTAAACACAAATGAGGAGCTGAAGAAGTTTTACAAAGTTCTGTCCACAAATACAGATGGAAAAACAGAGTTTGTGTCAACGATGGAAGGTAGGAACAATGCAGCATCACTTTATCGGCACAAGTTTACAGTAAAATGAGTAGTTTCTCTTTCCTCACCTATCGGCAGCATATGATTACCCTATTTATGGGACACAGTGGCATCCAGAGAAAAATGCATTTGAATGGGGGAGGCCTTACATTCCACACTCTCCATCAGCAGTCAAGACCACCTTCTACGTGGCGGAATTCTTTGTCAATGAAGGTATCAACACAGCGGAATTGTGGGTGCTTTAGTAGTAGCTGCACCAGAAAGCCTTTGTGATCTGTTAATCCTGCCTTGTTTTCTCTCTTTACAGCCAGGAAGAATTTTCACAGATTTGAATCTGAGGATGAAGAGAGCAAAGCGCTGATTTACAACTATAATCCTGTTTACAGTGGGCCCAAGGGTGCTTTCGAGCAAATCTATGTTTTCTGATGTCTGTTTGCGAAGAAGCTTTCTCTTTGCAATAGGTGATTTGCTGTCTCAATCACCTGACTCATGAATGTTTGCAGATAATTTGAATTTGCATTTGCTGCTCGCTCCACCTGTTAAGGGGGGGG
>NC_045754.1:6393779-6398241 GCF_008692095.1 Etheostoma spectabile
GGGGGGGGATGGTTATGTGCTCTATTGTTTATCCCCTTTACATATTGGTTATTCCCTTTACATATGTTCATTGTATGCACCAAACACGCCAAGGCAAATTCCAGGCAAGTAAGAAACTCTTTTTGAGTCTGACATATACAGGGAATTGAAAATCGTTTGTTTTTTGGCACCGATTTTGAAATGGATTTATTTTTACCAGTGATTCATTTACATTACCACTGACTACATCATATCCGTTTCTAGCCAAAAGCAGAAAATGCAGAAAAAACATGTTAAGTGCCTTTGTTTTTATACAAATGTCTGAGTGACTGACTGATGTGCATTCTTCTTAGAAAACAATGAGTTTTATTGAAATACCTCATGATATTGTTTTTAGAAGTGTATTATTTAACTTTTGTTTTTTGTTAAAGAATTCAGAGAAAACTATAATACTCAGACTACAGAATCAAAAACTGTATTCAATTGCAATAAATGAAAAGTTGCAATTCAAATTGAATTGGCACCCTTGAATTGTGAAAGAATCAAATCGTAACATATTGTGCTAGCCCTGTTAATTACAACATCCACGTGTTGACCCGGCATCAGTAAGTTACCCACACAAGTATGGCAGGATAATAGCAACATCTCCATCTTTCCATAATATAGTCAGAAACTTAAAGTAATAATCAATGCCTGTCGGTGGGAAAAAAACAGCACTTAACACACAGTGGACGTACGTTCAGTGGATGCCCATTTTCCCTGTCGGGTTAACTTACATTGCAGTCTGCTTTGTGACGGCCAGTTACAGCGTTTTTGTTCAATGCTTAACCAATTTTAAATATTTTTGTTCACACCATTCACTTAGACACTAGTCTCGCTTTGCCAGACCATCCTCCACACGCTGTGGAGAGGATAGAGTCACAAATACATGGGTAAATAGAGTCCAGGTTAGAAGAAAATACTGAATCTACCCTTAAATAGTTGTCAACATAAAATGTCTGGTAAATTCAATTGTACAAGGTTGTTGCACAACACAAAGTAAAAGTCACCTATGTTACATGAAGAGTAGGACTGCTCATAACCAACCGTGTTTATTTATATAGAAAGCGTTGGTTGCAACCCGACAGCCTGGCAGCTGTTTGAATTCTAACTGCTCTACATATTAGCTGACTACAGCTGCTGTTATCTGTGAAGGAGCAGGCTACAAGGTAAGCTTTTAATGAATTCTGCTGCTTAATTGAATTCAGAATTTGTTATAGTTTGTTGACCACGGTGATTAAGAAAGTATCTGTGGGTTGAAGAAAATAATAGTTTGTTGCAGCCTAACCCGTGCTATGGTCTCTGTAGCAGTAGTAGTATTATATATGTATTGTATACCTTTCATTAGTCAGTGCACTTTATGTGAAGAAAACTGAGTCTTGCACTGAAGGTTAAAGGTTTTGAAAACAATATCCAAATATAGCTCTTCAAACAGGACTAGCATAGAAAGAAAAACTGCTCTCTGCTTACATAATACTACACTGATAAATCAGAGTACACAAGAGAATAGTCCAGTGGGCCACTGCTCTTACTTTACTTTGACCACATGGTGTTTGTGAATGTTTTGGCGACTTGAATATGCTCACCTTCCAGGTACTGCAAGCTTTTTTTCATGTAATGACACATTTGGAATGTATAAAATGAATTATCTGTAACAATCCACTTACAATTGGTGGCTTTTGCACTCAGTGTAGTTTTAGCCAAAAAACGGGGCCCAACTTAATAACACAAACTATTCCAACTTTGATGTGAAGGTCCTGTTCATGCTGCTCCTGACTGCTGCAGCTGACGGTCAGTCTTTCCACCCGGGAAAATGTCCCCGGCCATCTGTTCAGGAGGACTTCAGCGTTACAAGGGTAAAATACTGATGACTTTTGCTTATTGGGTCATTTTAGCAGTGTTGACGTTCTTGCCTGTTTTATATTAGTTCATGTAAACAGAGGTTTTGGTAATATTACATTATTAAAACTCAGCTGCTGATTAACAAACTGCATTCTCATCTTCTTCTAGTATATGGGCACCTGGTATGAAATAGAGAAGCTCCCAGCTATGTTTGAAAGGGGACAATGCAACCAAGCAACGTACAGTCTGCTTACTGATGGGACGGTCAAAGTTCACAATTCAGAGCTGCTGTAAGGAATGAACTGCTTTGTTGTCTTAGTAAATTAGTCTTTTAAATTGACTAAAAGTTGTTTATATTTATCTGTTCATTCTACGCTCTGCATAAAAACAAGTATGAATGGATTTCCATTTCATGAAATATTTAAGTGAAAATGTAAATTAGTTCCCCCTCTCTTCTTCTCTGTGCAGGCCCAGTGGGAAGATACATTCAATTGAGGGTGTTGCCAAAGTGAAAAACTCTTCTCACCCTGCTATTCTGGCTGTCAGCTTCTTTAAAGGTAAAGGTGCATGCATGGAACTATTTTTTGTTTTGTTTTGAAAATTGAGCTAGTATGTTTTACTATTGTAATACAATACAGAATACCTTGCACTGATCTATTTTGTCCCATCCATATCTGTGTCCAGGTGTTCCAGACGGTCCCTACTGGGTACTGTCCACAGACTACCAGTCATATTCTCTGGTGTACTCTTGTCTTGACTTCTTTGGCTTTTTCCACGTTGACTACGCCTGGATCCTGGCTCGTACTCGGGTGTTGACTGAGGATATCGTTAGCCAATTGCACGAGGAGCTGGCCTCTGCTGGTGTAAACTTAAACCGCCTTACAGTCAGTAATCAGACTGGTTGTGACCAGACCAAAGGTATGAAATGAAAAAAGGGAACTAGGTGCTGAATACTTACTTTGAACCAGCCGGCAATATGGCATTTAGTCAGCGTTGAATCACACTTCTTTAAGGTTGAACATTAACATTAAATTAAACCAATGTGGTCATGTGATTGCCTTATCAGTTCAAAACGATGGAAAGAGTTCAGTAAGTAACTAATAATGGACTTGTAATAGAGATGGATTTTGTTCCTTTAGATCTTTCTGCTGTTGCAGTGAAATAAGCATGTTATTACAGTGTATTATATCATGGGTTTCAGCTTTAAAAGCACTTTGGATTGCCTTGTTGCTGAAATGAGCTATACATATATATAAATAAAGCTGCCTTGCCTGTAATGGCTCTCCCTTTGTGACATGGCAAACATAAACATAGAATATAAGATAACGGATTTAAATTGGCTGAATAGAAAAAATATATATTTCATGGAGAGATAAAGACACATTTACATCTCTGCTTCAATTTCTTCCACAAATAAATGTTTGAATTGTAATTTCTTTAATGGACATTTTACAATTAATAAGGACAACTTTTAACAAATTAATTGGAACTATTATCACCAGAGAAGAGATTCAATAATGAATGT
Organism: Etheostoma spectabile; assembly: GCF_008692095.1. NCBI lineage: Eukaryota > Metazoa > Chordata > Actinopteri > Perciformes > Percidae > Etheostoma > Etheostoma spectabile. The sequence continues at coordinate 6,397,165 of NC_045754.1, forward strand.
TTGCTGGTTAGTTGCTCATTTATGTGTGAAATACAAAAAGTTGATAAATGAGGTCATTTGAGGTCAAATGTGACACTTTGATTCTGAAAGAAGTGACCCGAAAGTGTTTTGCGTCCAAATGGTGAAATCCAAACACGCTACAGCAGGGATACTCCACTTGTTTTACCCGGGGCCCACTTTTGTAAAAAGAGCTGCAAAAATATTGTATGAACTTGCTATTGAGGTAAAAGTGTAACATATGTCTGTCAGTGTGTTGCTGTGGGATTATTATGAGAATCTATGGGATGTTTCAGGCAAACAAGAGAGACAGCCATTTTCCTGTGTGGATATGAGCAGCTCCGGCCGTTTTGACGAGTGGACAGAATTTTTTTGCATACTAATACAATACCTGGACAACTAATGGTACGTCTTTGTCCTAATAGAGGAAGTTTTAAAGGTTTAGTGCGTATCTTTTTTTTTTTTTATATTAATGACCGTCCGTAACATTCAAGCCTTTACAAAATGAGTTGCTACAAAGCTACTGTTACTGTGTAATTGTTTGTTTGAATAAATAAAAAAATAAAAAAAATAGCACCATAGCTTTACTGTTAGATTAATACATTGCATATTTCCAGAGTTCAAGTCGTCACTTTTGAAGATATTTTCTACAAAGTGTAAACTATTGGCACATGTTTTATTATAATAATAGGACTAAAACTAGTTTTAGCCGTTTCAGTTTTAGAACATTAGCTATGATCTTGAAGGGGGCATTTTTCTCAGAAAAGAAAGCAGAGCAAGAGAAAACTTTGTAGTTTAATTGGGTGCATTGTGACTCACCTTTCTGTTTCTTTCAGACCCATAACACATATGAAAACTTTTACAAAGTTCTGTCCACAAATACAGACGGAAAAAACAAAGTTTGTGTCAGTGATGGAAGGTAGGAACAATGCAGCATCACTTTATTGGTATAAGTTCACAGCAAAATAATACTAGGACTCTCTCTTTATTCACCTCTCAAAAGCATTTGATTTCTCAATTTATGGGACACAGTGGCGTCCAGAGAAAAATGCATTTGAATGGGGGAGGCCTTACATTCCA
>NC_045754.1:6398251-6398906 GCF_008692095.1 Etheostoma spectabile
CAGCAGTCAAGACCACCTTCTACGTGGCGGAATTCTTTGTCAAGGAAGGTATGAACAGCATTATTTCTGGTTCTTTAATAGTCAGTAGCTACACGATGGAGCCTTTGTGATTGTTTCTCCTACTGCCAGTCAGAACTATCACAGATTTGAATTTGGGGACAAGGAGAGCAAAGCCCTGATATACAACTATGTACAACCCTGTTTCCAGTGGGCCCAGGAGTACCTTCCAGCAAAAAGATTTTTTTCTGATGTTTGCTGGGAAGCTTTCTAACACCCGATTTGTTGTCTCGATCTGTTGAATGTTTGCGGATAATGTTACTTGTTTGATTTGCTGCTCACTCCATCTGTTGAATCTGCAACTAAACGAAGAAAGTCCAAAATGTCAGATCAGGCTTTGTGGAGGCTGAAGCTAGGTTTTACAGCTGAGGAATGTGACAGTGCCCTGCTATGCAAGGAACTACTATTTCTAGTCACTATCCCATTATTTCTTACTGTGACTGTTATTGCCACTATTCATCACCCCCCCAACCGGCCTGTCAGGCACCGCCTCCCAAGAGCCTGGGTCTGTCCCAGGTTTCTCCCCAAAAGGAAGTTTTTTCTCGCCACTGTCGCACTAAAGGCTTGCTCTTGAGGGAATTACCAGAATTGTTGGGTC
>NC_045754.1:6398916-6408352 GCF_008692095.1 Etheostoma spectabile
GTGGGCTAGACCTACTAATCTGTAAAGTGTCTTGAGATAACTCTTGTTGTGATTTGATACTATAAATAATATTGAATTGAATGAATCAAATGCCAATACTGAGAATGCAGCTAGTGACATGGAATTTTGCATTGAACATTTAAATGTTAGTGGCCTACATGTTGAGGATTTTTAAAATTACCAATATTAAATTGAATTTCTTATAGCTGATGCGTTTGTGAACATAGCAGATTTTTTAAAAGCCGCTGATAAATATTTTTACGGCCTGCAAACTCCATTCTCATTAGCTCGTTTATGCTACCCGCTCCCCACAAAACGGCAGACTGTCAGCAGCTAGCAACTGAACTAAGTGGAGTAATTAGCAACTTTAATAGCCAGAATATTACTCTCGGAATTTTTTGAAGACCAAAACCGAGCTGAGATGATTCAATGTTGGACAAGTTGCTCGAAACAGGATTCAAACAATGGCTGTGTCTGCTAGACGTGTAAATGGTAGTGATGGCCAAAGGACGCTTCATGGACCATTTTCTCTTTTTTCTGAGTCCATTAGATAGGACTCTCTCTTCAACAAACGGTAGAAAACAAAGTGAATTGCCATTCCTTTAACCTTTTACTTTGAACAGATAGCGATCTAATGAGCTCAGAAACAAAAGCAAATGGTTCACGGAGCTTCATTTGTAAATAGGCAACCTTTAGACAACATGTAACAACTTTACAGTGATAATATATCAATGTTCTGTTTTCCGCTGCCAAAAAAAAATCAATACAGCTTTAAAATTCACAATAAAACAGATGAGCCAAAAAAACACTGACGGCTGATAAAATATCTATTTTTTTTTTTATTCTAACATTTACCGTCATGCCACAATCTGCCATAAATCTCCTATGCTTTTGATAACAAAGTTAAGTGTCTTGAAAAAGTCCTTAACCATTGCAAGAAACGTCATTTTTGCCAACTCAATCCAAGGACAGCCACTTGAGAACAGAAGTGAATAGTCAAATGTAACTTCCAAAATGCTTTATGCACAAATAACACTCAGGTAATATTGTTTCTTTTTTTCTTAGAATAAAATGATATTTGAATAACATTTACACATCAAGCTGACGAGACTGGGATCTCAATCACAATACTACTGGAGATGTAATTATGCAATCCAGTAAGGAACATTCAAGATGTCAAAATGACCATGTGGAACTGAGCTATCAAGGGTAGTGCTGCAAATAACCTTTACATGCACTGAAACGTAACGCAAATGTTCATTTAAATAAAGAAATGGAAAATTAAATGTGTGCCTTAAGAATTCTTCATTATGTATGTCATGTATTCATTGTACAATTCTCCCCTTTATAGCCAAATGCATAATTGCTCAGGGTATAACTCTAATCTTAATGGCTTCTTGCCTTGAACAAAGTATTTACTGGTTTAAGCCAAGTGGGACACTTTTAATAAAAAACACTGCCGTTTCTGGACAGTTTTCTTCACCTACAATTCTAATAAGCAATTTTGCATGCAGATTCTGTACATTTCTATATGGTGCAATGTCGTCATTAAGCATATTTCCAAAGAATGGTTGATATTCCTTTTAAAAACTTTAAAATTTCGTAATGATCTAGTTCAAGCTATAGATTTAAACAATAGCTGCCATTTTGAGAAATATGCTTTTTCACGAAGATTGATACCACTGTCATATCGGTCGGCTAACTATTGGGTTAAATCCAGGAAATGCTTATCTTAACTTAGCATAAAGAGTGAAAGCAGGGAAAACTGGAAGCAATGACTTCCTGGAATTTTGGACAAAGCTATTTTCTTCCAGTCTTTATGCTAAGCTAGCTTCATATGTAACGGGCAGGTGTGAGAGTGGAACCAAATTTCTCATCTAACTCAACAAGAAGCTAAGCTCAGACGTTTATTTCCCAAAATCAAACCGTTCCTACAAAATTGGCCTTGTAGTTAATAAATGCAGTCCCACAGCAAGATGTTTTCTGACACAGTAAGGCACAGTGACTAAAACAAGTTAATGCTTCTGGAAAAAAAACACTGGATCGTAACAATAAAATGTCTAAAATGAACATCAGGAAACTCATGGTGCTTTTTTTCTTCCAAAACATTTTGCCAGTTAGAGAATTATGGCAGCGTCACTCAAGTACATAAAATGAGGCTACGAGATGAACATCGGGGCAAACAAGAAAAATGTATCCGTAATAGCCAAGTCAATGTCTGTGTGCTATTTTACATACTGTAAGAACAATAGACACAACCACAATCCAACATGAAAGTCTTCACAACTTTAAAAATAGTAACATTTCCTGTATCGGCACAATTCCAGACACTCATTGTGAACACTGTCAACCAGTGTTTTTCACCAGGCGTCTGATTTTCATCAATATACAAGCCCACAAGTTATGTGCTATAGGTGTTCCTTCTCCTCACAGCTTGAAAGTCTGTGTGAAAGCTGACGCTTTGTCTCCACTGCTTTTAAGGAGCTGGTCCATCCTGCTGAAAAGGAGACAGCTCCTTGTTAAATCAATAAGTATATTCCAAAACATCATGTCAACTCATCAATCTGTTGGCTCTCTGGGGGCCGTTTGGACTTGAAGTCTGGGCAGAAGGTGCGAGGATGGATGTAGGACTATATCCGTCGTCTGCTGGAAAGGCAGTCTCAGGTTCAGCATGCTGATGCTGGGAGTCCAAATGCAAATCAAATTGAGCAAGAACAGACGAGAGTTGCATATTGTGGAAAAACTGTATGCCAGTGTTGTGCTTAGGCACAGGGACAGGATGGAGGTTAGGTAGGTGAACATATAGGTGGGAAGGTTTTGGGGCACATGAAGAGGCCAAGCTAACCCTCATCTTCGCTCTCCTCCTCCAGGACCTCCTCAAACACTCGTTCAGGTAGCCTGAAGCATTCCTCGAAGAAGTTCACCAGGGACTGGCTGAGGTGCTGCCTTGTTGCTTCACTGTGAATGAAGTGGCCTTCATCTGGGTAGATCTGAACCATAAAGAATAGGTGAGTGACACACTGCTTTAGGCCACATTTTCTGTCATAGTCACCAGTGAATACAAGACAAGTTATTGCACTGGTAATTTTATTGCATCCGGTTCGATTTATTCCACATTGGGCTGGTAATGAGTGGGACATATTACTTTGGAATGTTCAACCGCTCTAACCTTTCAATGGCATACTTATAGTAAGTATGTTGTGACAAAGTCATAAAATAAGCAAAGTATGCCATAAAAAGTAATACAAACGTCATAGTTTATAATGTTGATACAGGCCTAGTTATGTAAAGTAAAAAAAAAAAACATAGTATAGTATGTCATAAAAAGTCCCCAAAAAACATCACAGTATGTCGAAAGAAAAGTAAAACAATGTCATTGTAAAATGTTTGAAAAAAAGAAAAAACTTCATAGTATGTCAGAAAGAAAGTCATCGTACAATATTTCATTAAAAGTCATACAAACCTCAAAAAGTGTGACGTAAAAAGTGATAGTAAAAAAAAAGTCAGATAACATCATAGTATAATGTTGAAAAAAAGAAAAAAATACTTCATTGCATAGTATGTAAAAAACATCCATAAAAACGTCATAGTATGTTGAAAAATGTTATAGTATAAATATGTCATTAAAAAAACAAAAGTCATAGTATGCTATGTCGATAATAGTCATTGTATAATTAACATACTTTTTTAATCAATTTTTCTGTGTGTATGCAAATAGGTGTGTTCAAGGACGAGGAGACAACGGGACAGCGGCACCTGATAATGCAACATTGATGTGTATTGATGGACCCCAGGGGACTGTCCTCAACCCCTCCCTGTTTACTCTCTACACCTCTGACTTCAGACACTACAAGGAGTAATGCCACCTGCAAAAGTTTTTAGATGACTCTGCAATTGTGGGGTGTATCCACGGACAACAGGAAGAGGAATACAGAGGACTGGCACTACTTTTTTGGACGGTGCAAACGGAACCACCTGCAGCAAGACAAAAGAGCTGATAGTGGAGTTCTGCAGCACTAAGCCATCTCTGACTCCTGCATCCATCGAATGGGAGGATGCTGAGGTGGCTCACTCCTATACATACCTTGGAGTGCACCTGGACAACAGTCTACAGTGGGATGGCACCCACAGGCCCTCTACAAAAATCTCAAGAGAGCGCTTTACTTCCTGTGGAGGCTCAGACGCTTCAACATCTGCAACAACATACTGCAGATCAGAGACGCTATTAAGCTCATCAAGTTAGTCAGGCCAGATCATTGAGGGGCAGAGGTGAGCTGGACTCTCTGGAGGTGGTGACGGAGGAGTAGATGCTGTCCAAGTTGGTTAGCCTCCTGAACAACATCCCCCACCCCTCCAGGACATGCTGCTTGAGAAGAGGAGAGCCTTCAGCCAAATATTCATACCCCCAAGGTGTTTCACCAAACAGCACAGGAGGTCATTCCTGCTGGTGGTCATCACATTTTTTATTTTATCTCCAATTGGTCATAGACTGCTTAGATCTTTACAGACTCACTAAGTGAAGAACATTTCTGCAACTCTGGCAAAGAACCATATAAATGCTACGTTTTTTTTAAAAATATAATTATAATAACAACTTCCAATCTGCACACTGTATGCATGCCCATGTTTTATTTTGTTTGTCTGTCTATCTGATGGAGGTAGTAGGGGTGGCCTGCCTATTTTTAAACTCAAGTAAACCGGCTGAAAATCGGTTAACAAGATTAGTGATTGTATTTTTGTTTATTTGTTTGTTTCTTCTCTTATGATTAGATGGGTTTAAGTTCAGTGGTGTTTTGTTGACCTTTTCCCACCCTGAGTTCTGACTAGGATCCCCCTGAGTTCCTATGGGACAATGAATAAACCAGATTGTTACCACTGTCTCTGTGGCTTTGGGACTTGGGGGCATTAAATAACAGTATGTCATGAAAAAGTTATATAAGTATAAAAATATTGTATGTTGAAAAAAGTAATATAGTGTGAAAAAAGTCATTAAAAGGTCATAGTATGTCAAAAAAAGTCAAAAGGTCATAGTGTAGTATGTAGAAAACGTCATAATAGTAAGTCAATAAAAGTCATAGTCTATCTTAAAAAATCAAAATATATTGTGTGTTGAAACAAAGTCATTAAAAAGTCATAGTACAGCATGTCGGGAAAAAGTCATAACAAGTACTGTATACAAAAAAAAGTCATAGTATGGTATGTAGAAAAAAATTATAGTAGTAGTATGTCAAAAAAAAGTCATAGAATAGTAAATTGAAAAACGTCAAAAAGCCATAGTATGTTGAAAAAAGTCATAGTATGTCAAAAGATGTCATAAAAAGTCATAGTACAGTATGTCAAAAAAGTCACAGTGTAGTACATCAAGAAAAGTAGTAAAAAGTAATAGTATGGTATGTCAAAATAAGTCATATAATGGTATATCGAAAAAAGTCATAAAAGTCATGGTATAATAAATTGAGACTATTCATACTATAGTATGTCGAAAAATGTCATAAGAAATCATAGTTTAGAATGTCGAAAAATGTTGTGAAAAGTCAAAGTATAGTATGTCAAAAAAGGCATAATATAGTATGTTGAAAAAAGTCATAAGACGTCATAGTCGAAACAATGTCATAAAAAGTAAGTATAGTAAGTCAAAAAAGGCATAGTGTAGTACAGTATGTCTAAAAAAGTCATGAAAAAATCATAGAATAGTATATTGATGAAGTCATAAAACTTCATAATATAGTATGTTGAAAAACGTCATAAAAAGTCATAGTATAGTATGTTGAAAACTGTCATAAAAAGTCATAGTATAGTACATCGATAAAAGTCATAAAAAAATCATAGTACAGTATGTCAATAAAAGTCATAAAAAGTAATAGTATAGTACATTGAAAAAGTCATTAAAAAAACATCATAGTATTAGACATCGATATAAAATCATTAAATAATCATGTAGAGTATGTCGATAAAAGTCATAGTATTGTATGTCTAAAAAAAATCATAAAAAGTAATAGGATAGTACATCAACAAAAAGTAATGGTCTAGTACATCGAAAAAGTCAAAAAAAGTAATAGTATAGTACATCGAAAAAAGTCATTAAAAACTATAGTATAGTATGTCAATAAAAGTCATAGTATGTATGTCTAAAAAGTCATAAAAAGTCATAGTTATAGTACATCAAAAGTATGTATGTACATCAAAAAAGTCATACAAAATCATCGTATAGTATGTCGATAAAAGTCATAGTATTGTATGTCTAAAAAAGTCACAGTATAGTACATCGAAAACAGTCATAAAAAGTAATAGTATAGGGCATCGAAAAAGGTCATTAAAAATCATAGTGAGTAGTGTGATAAAAGTCATAGTATTGTACATCAAAAAAAAGTCATGTATAGTATGTCTAAAAAAAGTCATAAAAAGTAATAGATAGTACATAAAAAGGCACTAAAAAGTAATAGTATAGTACATCAAAAAGTCATTAAAAATCATAGTATAGTATGTCGATAAAAGTATAGTATGTATGTCTAAAAAAAGTCATAAAAGTAATAGTATAGCACATCAAAAAATCATGTCTAAAAAAAGTCAAAAAAGTCATAGTATAGTAAATAGAAAAAAGTCATAAAAGTATAGTATAGTATGTCGATAAAAGTCATAGTATTGTACATCAAAAAAGTCATAAAAAGTCATTGTATAGATGTCTAAAAAAGTCATAAAACAATCATGTATAGAACATTAAAAAAGTCATAAAAAGTCATAGTATAGTATGTCAAAAAAGTCATAAAAAAACATATAGTACATTGAAAAGTCATAAAAAGTCAGTATTAGTACATAGAAAAAAGAATTAAAAAAATCATAAATAGTTTGTCGATGAAAGTCATAGTAATGTATGTCTAAAAGTCAAAAAAGTATGTATAGTATGTGATAAAAGTCATAGTATTGAGTCTAAAAAAGTCATAAAAAGTAAATGTATAGTACATCAAAAAAAGTCATAAAGTCATAGTATAGTACATCAAAAAAGTCCTAAAAAGTAATAGTATAGTACATTGAAAAAAGTCATAGTATAGTACATTGAAAAAAAGTATAAGTCATAGTATAGTATGTTGATATAAAGTCATAGTATTTTATGTCTAAAAAAGTCAAAAAAAGTCATAGATAGTACACTCAATAAGTCATAAAAAAATCATTGCATAATAAGTATTGTATGTCTAAAAGTCAAAAAACATTAAACATTAGAACATTAAAAAAGTCATAAAAAGTCATAGTATGGTATGTCGAAAAAAGTCATAAAAATCATAGTACAGTATGTCAAAAAAAAGTCATAAAAAATCAAGTATAGAACATAAAAAAGTCATAAAAAATCATAGTGGCATGTCTAAAAAAGTCATAAAAAGTAATAGTACATCAAAAAAGTCATAAAATCGTTAGTATGCATCGAAAAGTCATAAAAAAAATCATCGTATAGTATGTCGATAAAAGTCATAGTATGTATGTCTTAAAACAATAAAAAAGGTCTAGTATAGTAAATGAAAACAGTCATAAAAGTCATAATAGTACATCGAAAACAGTTATAAAAAGTAATAGTATAGTGCATCAAAAAAAGTCATTGTATAGTATGTCTAAAAAGTCAAAAAAAATAATAGTACATGAAAAAAGTCTACAAAGTACTATAGTATAGTACATCGAAAAAAGTCATAGTATAGTTACAGATAAAATCATTAAAAAATCATAGGTAGAGTAGTCGATAAAAGTAATATGTGTATGTCTAAAAAAAACTCATAAAAAGTAATAGTATAGTACATCAAAAAAAGTAATGGTATAGTACATCGAAAAAGTCTAAAGAGTAATGTATAGTACATCGAAAAAAGTCATTAAAACTAAAATATAGTATGTCAATAAGTCATAGTATTGTGTCTAAAAAGTCATAAAAGAATAGTATAGTACATAACGTCATAGTAGATTCACGAAAAAAAGTCATAGTATAGTACATAAAAAAAGTCGTTAAAAATCATAGTGTAGTATGGCGATAAAAGTGATGTATTAATGTCTAAAAAAGTCATAAAAAGTAATAGTAAGTACATCAAAAAAGTCATAGTATAGTACATCGAAAAAATCATAAAAAAAATCATCGATAGTATGCGAAAAATCATAGGATGTATGTCTAAAAAAGTCACAGTATATGTACATCGAAAAAAGTCATAAAAAGTAATAGTATAGGCATCGAAAAAGGTCATAGTATAGTACATCGAAAAAAGTCATTAAAATCATAGTGTGTATGTCGATAAAAGTCATAGTAGTGTAAATAAAAAAAAAGTCATGTATAGTATGTCTAAAAAAGTCATAAAAAGTAATATTAGTACATCGAAAAGTCATTAAAAAATCATAGTATAGTATGTCGATAAAAAGTCATAAAAAGTAATAGTATAGCACATCAAAAAATCATAGTCTAAAAAAGTCAAAAAAGTCATAGTATAGTAAATAGGAAAAAGTCATAAAAAGTCATAGTAGTATGTCGATAAAAGTCATAGTATGGTACATCGAAAAAAAAGTCAAAAAAGTCATTGTATAGTATGTCTAAAAAAAGTATAAAAAAATCATAGGAACATTAAAAAAAGTCATAAAAAGTCATAGTATAGTATGTCAAAAAAAGTCATAAAAAAACATCGTATAGTACATTGAAAAAGTCATAAAAGTCATAGTATGTACATAGAAAAAAGTAATTAAAAAATCATATATAGTATGTCGATGAAAGTCATAGTATTGTATGTCTAAAAAAGTCAAAAAAGTCATAGTATAGTTGTGATAAAGTCATAGTATTGAGTCTAAAAAAAAGTCATAAAAAGTAATAGTATAGTACATCAAAAAAGTCATAAAGTCATAGTATAGTACCATCAAAAAAAAGTCAAAAAAAGTAAGTATAGTACATTGAAAAAAGTCATAGTATAGTACATTGAAAAAAAGTCATAAAAGTCATAGTTAGTATGTTGATAAAAGTCCATAGTATTTATGTCTAAAAAAAGTCAAAAAAAGTCATAGTATAGTACATCAATAAGTCATAAAAAAATCATCGCTACTATAGTATGTATGTTAAATAGTCAAAAACATTAAACTTAGAACTTAAAAAAGCTAAAAAGTCATAGTATGGTATGTCAAAAAGTCATAAAAAGTCATAGTTAGTATGGCAAAAAAAGTCATAAAAAAATCATAGTAGAGAACATAAAAAAGTCATAAAAAAACAAGTATGGCATGTTAAAAAAGTCATCAAAAAGTAATTAGTACATCAAAAAAGTCATTAAAAAGTCAGACTATAGTACATCGAAAAGTCATAAAAAACGTCATTGTATAGTATGTCGATAAAAGTCATAGTATTGTATGTCTAAAAAAGTCAAAAAAGTCATAGTATAGTACATCGAAAACAGTCATAAAAAGTCATAATATAGTACATCGAAAACAG
>NC_045754.1:6408494-6408612 GCF_008692095.1 Etheostoma spectabile
AAAAGTCATAAAAAGTAATAGTATAGTACATAAAAAAGGCATAAAAAGTAATAGTATAGTACATCAAAAAAAGTCATTAAAAAATCATAGTATAGTATGTCGATAAAAGTCATAGTAT
>NC_045754.1:6408637-6452176 GCF_008692095.1 Etheostoma spectabile
TAGTATTCTCTGTCTCAAAAAAAGTCATAAAAAGTACAGTATAGTACATCGAAAAAAGTCCTACAAAGTAATAGTATAGTACATCGAAAAAAGTCATAGTATAGCACATCGCATAAATCATAAACTATATAGTGGTATGGGCGATAAAAGTCATAGTATTGTATGTCTAAAAAACTCATAAAAAGTAATAGTATAGTACATCAAAAAAGTAATGATACGTACACGAAAAGTCAAAAAAGTAAAGTATAGTACCATCGAAAAAAGTCCTTAAAAATCATAGTATAGTATGTCAATAAAATTCATGTATTGTAGTCTAAAAAAGTCATAAAAAGTCATAGTATAGTACATCAAAAAAGTCATAGTATAGACATCAAAAAAAAGTCATAAAAATCATCGTATAGTATGTCGATAAAAGTCATAGTATTGTATGTCTAAAAAGTCACAGTAAGTACTCGAAAACAGTCTAAAAAGTAATAGTATAGTGCATCGAAAAAGGTCATTAAAAAATCATAGTGTAGTATGTCGATAAAGTCATAGTATTGTACATCAAAAAAAGTCATTGTATAGTATGTCAAAAAAGTTAATAAAAGTAATAGTATAGTACATAAAAAAAGCATAAAAAGTATAGTCATGTACATCAAAAAAAGTCATTAAAAAATCATAGTATAGTATGGCGATAAAAGTATAGTATTGTTGTCTAAAAAAGTCATAAAAAGTAATAGATAGCACATCAAAAAAAAATCATATAAAAAAGTCAAAAAGTCATAGTTAAGTAAATAGAAAAAAGTCATAAAAAGTCATAGTATAGTATGTCGATAAAAGTCATAGTATGTGACATCAAAAAAGTCATAAAAAGTCATTGTATAGTAGTCTAAAAAAAGTCATAAAAACATCATAGATAGAACATAAAAAAGTCATAAAAGTCATAGTATAGTATGTCAAAAAAGTCATAAAAAACATAGTAAGTACATTGAAAAGTCATAAAAAGTCAAGTATAGTACATAGAAAAAGTAATTAAAAAAATCATAATATAGTATGTCGATGAAAGTCTAGTATTGTATGTCTAAAAAGTCAAAAAGTCATAGTATAGTATGTTGATAAAAGTCATAGTATGAGTCTAAAAAAGTCATAAAAAGTAATAGTATAGTACATCAAAAAAAGTCATAAAGTCATAGTATAGTACATCAAAAAAGTCATAAAAAGTAATAGTATAGTACATTGAAAAAATGCAAGTATAGTACATTGAAAAAAAGTCATAAAAAGTCATAGTATAGTATGTTGATAAAAAGTCATAGTATTTATGTCTAAAAAAAGTCAAAAAAGTCATAGTATAGTACATCAAAGTCATAAAAAAAATCATTGCATACTATAGTATTGTATGTCTAAATAAGTCAAAAAACATTAACATTAGACATTAAAAAGTCATAAAAAGTCATAGTGGTATGTCGAAAAAAGTCATAAAAAGTATAGTACAGTATGTCAAAAAAAAGTCATAAAAAATCATAGTATAGAACATAAAAAAGTATAAAAATCATAGTATGGCATGTCTAAAAAAGTCAAAAAAGTATAGTACATCAAAAAAGTCATAAAAAGTCATAGATAGTACATCGAAAAGTCATAAAAAATCATCGTATAGTATGTCGATAAAAGTCAAGTATGTATGTCTAAAAAAGTCAAAAAAGTATAGTATAGTACATCGAAACCAGTACATAAAAAGTCAAATATAGTACATCGAAACAGTTATAAAGAGTGAATAGTATAGTGCATCAAAAAAGTCATTGTATAGTCTGTCTAAAAGTATAAAAAGAATAGTACATTGAAAAAGTCCTACAAAGTAATAGTATAGTACATCGAAAAAAGTCATAGTATCTACATCGATAAAATCATTAAAATATAAGTAGAGTATGTCGATAAAAGTCATATGATGTAGTCTAAAAAAAATCAAAAAAAGTAATAGTATAGTACATCAAAAAAAGTAATGGTATAGTACATCGAAAAAGTCATAAAGGTAATAGTATAGTACATCAAAAAAGTCATTAAAAATCATAATATAGTAGTCAATAAAAGTCATAGTATTGTATGTCTAAAAAAGTCATAAAAAGTAATAGTATAGTACATCAAAAAGTCATAGTATAGTTCATCGAAAAAAGTATAGTATAGTACATCAAAAAAGCGTTAAAAAAATCATAGTGTAGTATGTCGATAAAATGATAGTATTATGTCATAAAAAAGTCATAAAAAAGATAGTATAGTACATCAAAAAAGTCATAGTATAGTACATCGAAAAAGTCATAAAAATCATCGTATAGTATGTCGATAAAAGTCATAGTATGTTGTCTAAAAAAGTCCAGTATTAGTACATCGAAAACAGTCATAAAAAAGTAATAGTATAGTGCATCGAAAAGGTCATAGTAAGTACATCGAAAAAAGTCATTAAAAATCATAGTGTAGTATGCGTAAAAGTCATAGTATTGTACATAAAAAAAAGTCATTGTATAGTATGTCTAAAAAAAGTCATAAAAGTAATAGTATAGTACATCGAAAAAAATCATTAAAAAATCATAGTAGTATGTCGATAAAAGTCATAAAAGTAATAGTATAGCACATCAAAAAAAATCATAGTCTAAAAAAGTCAAAAAAATCATAGTATAGTAAATAGAAAAAAGTCATAAAAGTCATAGTATAGTATGTCGATAAAAAGTCATAGTGTACATCGAAAAAGTCATAAAAGTCATTGTATAGGATGTCTAAAAAAGTCATAAATAAATCATAGTATAGAACATTAAAAAAAGTCATAAAAAGTCATAGTATAGTATGTCAAAAAAAAGTCATAAAAAAAACATAGTATAGTACATTGAAAAAGTCATAAAAAAGTCATAGTTAGTACATAGAAAAAAGTATTAAAAATCATAATATAGTATGTCGTGAAAGTCATAGTATTGTATGTCTAAAAAAGTCAAAAAAGTCATAGTATAGTATGTGATAAAAGTCATAGTATGAGTCTCAAAAAAAGCATAAAAGTAATAGTATACATCAAAAAAAGTCATAAAGTCATAGGTAGTACATCAAAAAAGTCATAAAAAGTAATAGTATAGTACATGGAAAAAAGTCATAGTATAGTACATTAAAAAAAAGTCATAAAAAGTCATAGTATAGTATGTTGATAAAAGTCATAGTATTTTATGTCTAAAAAGTCAAAAAAAGTCATAGTATAGTACATCAATAACATACAAAAAATCATCGCATAATAGTATTGTAGTCTAAATTAAGTCAAAAAACATTAAAATTAGAACATTAAAAAAAGTCCTAAAAGTCATAGTATGTATGTCGAAAAAAGTCAAAAAGTCATAGTATAGAAACATAAAAAGTCATAAAAAATCATAGTATGGCATGTCTAAAAAAGTCATAAAAAGTAATAGTACATCAAAAAAGTCATAAAAAGTCATAGATAGTACATCGAAAAGTCATAAAAAATCATCGTATAGTATGTCGATAAAAGTCACGTATTTATGTCTAAAAAGTCAAAAAAGTAAGTATAGTCATCGAAAAACAGTCATAAAAAGTCATAATATAGTACATCGAAAACAGTCATAAAAAGTAATAGTATAGTGCATCGAAAAAGGTCATAGTATGTACATCGAAAAAAGTCTAAAAATCATGTGTAGTTGTCGATAAAAGTCATAGTATTGTACATCAAAAAAAGTCATTGTATAGTATGTCTAAAGTAATAAAAAGTAATAGTATAGTACATAAAAAAGGCATAAAAAGGAATAGTATAGTACATCAAAAAAAGTCATTAAAATCATAGTATTAGTATGTCGATAAAAGTCATAGTATGGATGTCTAAAAAAAGTCATAAAAGTAATAGTATAGTACATCGAAAAAAGTCATAAAAAGTAATAGTATAGACATCAAAAAAAATCATAGTTAAAAAGTAAAAAAAGTCATAGTATAGTAGTCGATAAAGTCATAGTATTGTACATCGAAAAAAAAGTCATAAAAAGTCATTGTATAGTATGTCTAAAAAAAAGTCATAAATAAATCATGTATAGAAATTAAAAAAAGTCATAAAAAGTCACAGTATGGTATGTAAAAAGTATCAATAAAACATATTATAGTACATTGAAAAAGTCATAAAAAGTCATAGTATAGTACATCAAAAAAGTCATAAAAAATCATAGTATAGTACATAGAAAAAAGTAATTAAAAAAATCATATATAGTATGTCGATGAAAGTCATGTATAGTACATCAAAAAAGTCATAAAAAGTAATAGTATATACATTGAAAAAAGTCATAGTAGGACATTGAAAAAAGTATACAAAAAGTCATAGTATAGTATGTTGATAAAGTCATAGTATTGTATGTCTAAAAAAGTCATAAAAAGTCATGTAGTATGTATAAAAAAGTCATAAAACAATCATAGTATAGAACATTAAAAAAAGTCATAAAAAAGTCATAGTATGTATGTAAAAAAAAAATAAATAAAAAAACTAGTATAGTACATTGAAAAAGTCATAAAAGTCATAGTATAGTACATGAAAAAAGTCATAAAAATCAAGTTAGTACATGAAAAAAGTATAAAAAATCATAATATAGTATGTCGATGAAGTCATAGTATTGTATGTCTAAAAAAGTCAAAAAAGTCATAGTATAGTATGTTGATAAAAGTCATAGTATTGAGTCTAAAAAAAGTCATAAAAAGTAATAGTATAGTACACAAAAAAGTCATAAAGTCATTAGTTAGTACTCAAAAAAAGTCAATAAAAGTAATAGTATAGTACATGAAAAAAGTCATAGTATAGTACATTGAAAAAAAGTCATAAAAAGTCATAGTATAGTATGTGATAAAAGTCATAGTATTTTATGTCTAAAAAAAGTCAACAAAGTATAGTAAACACAATAATCATAAAAAGTCATAGATAGTACATCGAAAAAAGTCAGTAAAAGTAAGAGTATAGTGCACGAAAAAGGTCATAAAAAATCATAGTGTAGTATGTCGATAAAAGTCATAGTATTGTACATCAAAAAAAAGTCATGAGTATGTCTAAAAAGTCATAAAAAGAATAGTATAGTACATAAAAAAGGCATAAAAAGTAATAGTATAGTACATCAAAAAAAAGTCATTAAAAAATCATAGTATAGTATGTCGATAAAAGTCATAGTATTGTATGTCTAAAAAAAGTCATAAAAAGTAATATAGTACATCGAAAAAAGTCATAAAAAGTAATAGTATAGCACATCCAAAAAATCATAGTCTAAAAAGTCAAAAAAGTCATAGTATAGTATGTCGATAAAAGTCATAGTATTGTACATCGAAAAAATCATAAAAAGTCATGTATAGTATGTCTAAAAAAAGTCATAAATAAACATAGTATAGAACATTAAAAAAAGTCATAAAAAGTCACAGTATGGTATGTAAAAAAGTCATAAAAAAACATATTATAGTACATTGAAAAAGTCATAAAAAGTCATAGTATAGTACATCAAAAAAAGTCATAAAAAACATAGTATAGTACATAGAAAAAGTAATTAAAAAAATCATAATATAGTATGTCGATGAAAGTCATAGTATAGTACATCAAAAAAAGTCATAAAAAGTAATGTATAGTACATTGAAAAAAAGTCATAGTATGGTACATTGAAAAAAAGTCATAAAAAGTCATAGTATAGTATGTTGATAAAAGTCATAGTATTGTATGTCTAAAAAAGTCATAAAAGTCATTGTATAGTATGTCTAAAAAAGTCAATAAACATCATAGTATAGAACATTAAAAAAAGTCATAAAAAGTCATAGTATAGTATGTCAAAAAAAAAAAATAAAAAAACTAGTATAGTACATTGAAAAAGTCATAAAAAGTCATAGTATAGTACATCGAAAAAAGTCATAAAAAATCCAAGTATAGTACATAGAAAAAAAGTAATAAAAAAATCATAAATAGTATGTCGATGAAAGTCATAGTATTGTATGTCTAAAAAAGTCAAAAAAGTCATAGTAAGTAGTGGATAAAAGTCATAGTATTGAGTCTAAAAAAAAGTCATAAAAAGTAATAGTATAGTACATCAAAAAAAGTCATAAAGTCAAGTATAGTACATCAAAAAAGTCATAAAAAGTATAGTATAGTACATTGAAAAAAGTCATAGTATAGTACATTGAAAAAAGTCATAAAAGTCATAGTATAGTATGTTATAAAAGTCATAGTATTTATGTCTAAAAAAGTCAAAAAAAGTCATAGTATAGTACATCAATAAGTCATAAAAAGTCATAGCATAGTACATCGAAAAAAAGTCATAAAAGTCATAGTATAGTACATCAAAAAGGCATAAAAAATCATTGCATACTATGATTGTAGTCTAATAAGTCAAAAAAACATTAAACATTAGAACATTAAAAAAAGTCATAAAAAGTCATGTATGGTATGTCGAAAAAAGTCATAAAAAGTCATAGTATAGTATGTCAAAAAAAGTCATAAAAAAATCATAGTATAGAACATAAAAAAGTCATAAAAAATCATAGTATGGCATGTCTAAAAAAGTCATAAAAAGTAATAGTACATCAAAAAAGTCATAAAAAGTCATAGTATAGTACATCGAAAAGTCATAAAAAAATCATCGTATAGTATGTCGATAAAAGTCATAGTATTGTATGTCTAAAAAAGTCAAAAAAGTCATAGTATAGTACATCGAAAACAGTCATAAAAAGTCATAATATAGTACATCGAAAACAGTCATAAAAAGTAATAGTATAGTGCATCGAAAAAGGTCATAGTATAGTACATCGAAAAAAGTCATTAAAAAAATCATAGTGTAGTATGTCGATAAAAGTCATAGTATTGTACATCAAAAAAAAGTCATTGTATAGTATGTCTAAAAAGTCATAAAAAGTAATAGTATAGTACATAAAAAAGGCATAAAAAGTAATAGTATAGTACATCAAAAAAAGTCATTAAAAAATCATAGTATAGTATGTCGATAAAAGTCATAGTATTTTATGTCTAAAAAAAGTCATAAAAAGTCATAGTATAGTACATCGAAAAAAGTCATAAAAAGTAATAGTATAGCTCATCAAAAAAATCATAGTCTAAAAAAGTCATAGTATAGTAAATAGAAAAAAGTCATAAAAAGTCATAGTATAGTATGTCGATAAAGTCATAGTATTGTACATCGAAAAAAGTCATAAAAAGTCATTGTATAGTATGTCTAAAAAAAGTCATAAATAAATCATAGTATAGAACATTAAAAAAAGTCATAAAAAGTCATAGTTGGTATGTCAAAAAAAGTCATAAAAAAACATAGTATAGTACATTGAAAAAGTCATAAAAAGTCATAGTATAGACATCGAAAAAAGTCATAAAAAATCATAGTACAGGACATAGAAAAAAGTAATTAAAAAAATCATAATATAGTATGTCGATGAAAGTCATAGTATTGTATGTCTAAAAAAGTCAAAAAAAGTCATAGTATAGTATGTTGATAAAAGTCATAGTATTGAGTCTAAAAAAAGTCAAAAAAGTAATAGTATAGTACATCAAAAAAAGTCATAAAGTCATAGTATAGTACATCAAAAAAAGTCATAAAAAGTAATAGTATAGTACATTGAAAAAAGTCATAGTATGGTACATTGAAAAAAAGGCATAAAAAGTCATAGTATAGTATGTTGATAAAAGTCATAGTTTTTATGCCTAAAAAAAGTCAAAAAAAGTCATAGTATAGTACATCAATAAGTCATAAAAAGTCATAGCATAGTACATCGAAAAAAAGTCATAAAAAGTCATAGTATAGTACATCAAAAACTCATAAAAAAATCATCGCATACTATAGTATTGTATGTCTAAATAAGTCAAAAAACATTAAACATTAGAACATTAAAAAAAGTCATAAAAAGTCATAGTATGGTATGTCAAAAAAAGTCATAAAAAAATCATAGTATAGAACAAAAAAAAGTCATAAAAAAGTCATAGTATGGTATGTCGAAAAAAGTCATAAAAATCATAGTATAGTATGTCGATGAAAGTCATAGTATTGTATGTCTAAAAAAGTAAAAAAAAAAATCATAGATATAGTACATCAATAAGTCATAAAAAGTCATAGCATAGTACATCGAAAAAAGTCATAAAAAGTCATCGTATAGTACATCGAAAAAAGTCATAAAAAGTCATCGTATAGTACATTGAAAAAGTCATAAAAAGTCATAGTATAGTACATCGATAAAAGTCATAAAAAAATCATAGTATAGTATGTCGATACAGGTCATAGTATTGTGTGTCAAAAAAACTCATAGTATAGTATCTTAGAACAAAATCTTAGAACAGTATGGCAAAAAATTTCAAAAAAAGTCATAGTATAGTACATCGATAAAAGTCATGAAAAGTCATAGTATGCTGATAAAAGTCATAGTATTGTATGTCTAAAAAAAGGCATACAAATTTATAGTATTGTACATCAATAAAAGTCATAAAAATAATAGTTTAGTACATTGGAAAAAGTCGTAAAAAGTCATAGTATAGTACATTGAAAAAAGTCCTAAAAAAATCAATGATGAAAGTCATATTATTCTAAAAAAGTAAAAAAATTCCAAAAAAAGTCGAAAAAAGTCATAAAACGTGATGGTGTAGTACATCAAAAAAGTAATAAAAACTGCTATAAAAGTCATAGTATTGTATGTCTAAAAAAAAGTCATAAAAAGTAATAGTATAGTACATCGAAATAAAATGATAAAAAGTCATAGTATAGTAAATTGAAAAAAGTCATTAAAAATCATAGTATAGTATGTCGATAAAAGTATAGTATTGTATAGTATTGTAAAGTATAGTATTGTATGTCTAAAACAATAAAAAAAGTCAAAAAAAAGTAGAAAAAAGTCATAAAACGTGATGTGTAGTACATCAAAAAAGTTATAAAAACTCCTATAAAAGTCATAGTATTGTAAGTCTAAAAAAAAGTCATAAAAAGTAATAGTATAGTACATTGAAAAAAGTCATAAAAAAATCATAGTATAGTATGTCGATAAAAGTCATAGTATTGTATGTCTAAAAAAAGTCAAAAAAGGCATTAGAATAGTATGTTGAAAAATGTCATAAAAAGTAATAGTATAGTACATCAAAAAAAGTCATAAAAAATCATAGTATAGTACATTGAAAAAGTCATAAAAAGTCATAGTATATATAGTACATCAAAAAAAGTCATAAAAAAATCATAGTATAGTATGTCGATAAAACTCATAGTATTGTATGTCTAAAAAAGTCAGTGTTGTATGTTAAAAAAAAGTCATAAAACATCATAGTATGTCAAAAAATGTCATAGCATAGTACATCAAAAAAGTTGTAAAAAGTCATAGTACAGTATGTCAAAACAAAGTCATAGTATAGTACATTAAAAAATGTCATAAAAAGTCATAATATAGTACATTAAAAAATTCATAAAAAATCATAATATAGTACATCAAAAAAGTCATAAAAAATCATAGTATAGTATGTCAATAAAAGTCATAGTATTGTATGTCTAAAAAAGTCAAAAAAGTCACATATATAGTACATCGAAAAAAGTCATAAAAAGTTATAATACAGTATGTTGAAAAAAAGTCATAGCTTGTTGAAAAGTCTAAGTATAGTACGTAAGAAGTCATAGTATAGTAAATGTCATTGTATGTCAAAAAAAGTCATAAAAGGTCATGGTATTGTATGTTGAAAAAAGTCATAGTATGTGAAAAAGTCATAAAAATCATAGTAGTATGTGAAAAAAACTAATTGTATATGTCATTAAAATATGACAAAAATATGTCAAAAAAATCATTGTACAGCATGTCTAAAAAAAGTCATAAAACGACATAGTAAAGTACATCAAAATCTTCAAAAAATACGTCTAAAAAGCCATAGTATAGCATGTCGAAAAAAAGTCCTAAAATCGTCCTAGTATAGCTCAGCTGCAGTACATTGTGTCCTAATTGGATTAGTCCTGGTGTTAATACAGGATGCCCAAGAAGGTCTCATAATCTCATTATGTGGAATGAAGGCATTGTGAGGGCTAATCCTCTGCCTGCTGTGGGATCCCACTGGGATCACAACCCTCCCAGAGGTTGGAGAATAACTGAACCAGGCAGGGAAATTGGATCAGCAGCGCTTGTAATTGCAAAGAAGAGAAAGTAAAACCACATACCTGTAAGGTATAGTTGGCCTTTTCATTGATGAGCTGAGCGATGAATTTTGCTGTATGTTGGAAATGGACCTTTTCTGGGATAACATAACAATATACATGCCAAAATGTCAGAGATCTTTTTGCTTCATGTAAGATTTATAAACTAAAAATTAGATGTACACACAACATCCTTGTCCTACCATCAGCTGTTGGATGAATAATAAGAAACTTCTTATCCATGAACTGAGATGCTCTGTGTGCTAAATTAGCCATCTGAGGAGTAACGAGACACACAGTAACAAATTACATCAAATGATATACTACAATAATGATCACAATTGGAATTTGAACTCTTAACAAATGAAATCAGATCTTACTGTGTACGCCCTTGGATCAGGTTTAGGCAACCCAAGATATCGCTCTGAAAATGCAGACGCTACAGGGGAAAGGAAAGGTGGTTTCAATTAATGCTTTGCTTTGACATCAACATCTAATCAAACATTCATATTAATAACCAGAGTGATGAGTGATTTATGAGTCATTCAAAAAATCTACATATCCTTGAGTCTTTGAGCAGCTGTGGACTGTCTTTATTTGCAATTCCAAACTCATATAGTGTCATGGCATGTCTCTCACCCCCTCTGGCAAAAAGCGAGAGAAATCAAATTGATGGGGAATCAGTGAAACCGGGACGCCCAGCTCTTCCTTAATTTGCAGTTTCCTGACTCGGTGCAGCTACAAGAGCACCGTCTCACGTTTTCTGGCACACACACACACACACACACACAATTCCACATCTCGCACATTTCATCCCTGAGGTCGCTGAGGTGAGGCTGGTGTTGTTACTTTGTCTCTGTTATCTCTAGGGGTATCTGCAGTGTCACACTGATAAAGTGAATAGCTCTTTTTTTCCTAACACAGAGCCCATACATGTATAACAGTCACAAAAAATAAATCCGCTGCACGGGTAAAGGTGCTACATTCATTTTTGCAATCTCTTTTTTCTTTTGAATACTTTTTGATATCTCTGCATGGGCCTAAATAATTGTGGAGAGATACTGTAATTGTTGCTACAATCAGACAGCTTCAGCTGATTCAGAACGCTGCTGCTCGAGTCCTCACTGAGACCAAGAGACTGGATCACATCCCTCCAGTTCTGAAGTCTTTACACTGGCTTCCTGTACCTCAAAGAATTGATTTCAAAGTCCTTTTGCTAGTTTATAAATCACTTAACGGTTTAGGTCCAAAATATATTTCTGATCTGCTACTACACTATGAACCACCCAGACCTCTCAGGTCATCTGGGACAGGTCTACTTTCTGTCCCCAGAGTCAGAACTAAACAGGGTGAAGCAGCTTTCAGTTTCTATGCTCCTCATATCTGGAATAAACTCCCAGAAACCTGCAGATCTGCTGCTACTCTTGGTTCTTGGTTGCTGAGGACCTTTCTTTTTGATGCTGCCTTTCTTTAAATGAATGCTCATTTCTTTAAATTTCTTATGCTGCACTGTAACTTTTATTCTTGTGTTTTATGTGTCTATTTTTTAACTGTCTATTACCGGTTTTTAATGCTTATGATTTGTAACTGTTTGTACTTGTGTTTTATCTGTTTAACTGATTTTGTGTAAAGCACTTTGAATTGCCCTGTTGCTGAAATGTGCTATACAAATAAAGCTGCCTTACCTTGCCTACATACAGCATACACTACTACATACATTCAATACATACATACTGTACATACACATACCCACAGACCTGTATACAGTATAAATATAAAAGAAATATCTGCGAACAGCTGAGCTTACCGTATAATTCAAAGTCTGTGATGGGTGAGAGGACGGCACCACACTTTACAGGGGATTCCTCTCCACTGAGCAACAGGCTGGTCACATAGCCGCCATACACCTGCAGTACAACAAACGAGCATGTCATCGCCAGTGGCGGTATGCGACTCAATGAACTTACTCAACTACTGCGCTTACGTATAGATGTAAGGTACTTGCCCTGTCACTTTATGCAACTTTATACTTATTTACGTTATTCCACTAGACCTCAGAGGCAAATACTGTCCAGTATAAAGCATGTAACTCCAACTGTGTTAATAAACTCTTTAAAAAGCCTCTTG
Organism: Etheostoma spectabile; assembly: GCF_008692095.1. NCBI lineage: Eukaryota > Metazoa > Chordata > Actinopteri > Perciformes > Percidae > Etheostoma > Etheostoma spectabile. The sequence continues at coordinate 6,420,895 of NC_045754.1, forward strand.
AATGAGCTGGAAAATGCATTGTCGCAAAATTTAAGGCTGTTTTTCTGAAACCATTAAAAGTCATTTGGTTTCTACTAGGAAAGCAACGCTACAAACATGGTGATCTTATAGAATATGATGCATGGCTGTATACAGGGAGATTATGCTTACCTTTCCAAAAGCTCCAACTCTGGTTTTGTCAACGTAGGGCTCTTTCAAAATAAAACTGCAAAGGATAAACATTGGTTTTAGTTAGGAAGAACACTTCTATTTGAACTTTTATACACTCTCACGAAAGCAACCATGGCAAATACATACAAGATGTTTTTAGCAGCTGTGTTTACAAAAAACTTTAAATTATACTATTACTACTACTATAACAACGACTACTACTAGCAATGATAACATGTAACTGATAACTGTATTGCATCAATGCTAAAAATAAAAAGGTAGTGAGTAGGGCTGGGCAGTGGGCAACGTATCAATGTTATTTCAATATTGTGATATGAGACTAGATATTGTCTTAGATTTTGGATATAATATTGTGATATGACATAGGTGGTGTCTATTCTTGGTTTTAAAGGCTGCATCACAGTAAAGTGATGTACTTTACTTTACTTACCAGACTGTTCTAGCTGTTCTATTGTTTGCCTTTCCCCACTTAGTCATTATGTCCACATTACTGATGATTATTTATCTTAAATCTAAGTGTGAAGATAGTTTGTCAAAGCACCAATTGTGGCTAGAATATCGCCGCAATATCAATACTGAGGTATTTGGTTGAGAATATTGGGATATCTGATTTGCTCCCTATCGCCCAGCCTTAGTCGTAAGCAATGTTTGCTGTTTGTTTAAGAGCAATTTAAAGGTTTAAACCACTTATTGAAAACAGATTTTAATTTATTTCCAAATGGGCCAATTCATCCTGAGTGAGATGTTCATTTTTTGGGAATATACATGGCTTTATGGAAACACTGGTATTGTTTCATAAGCCATAGGAAATGGTATAACTTGTTTCGCACTTTGACTGTTTCTACATGCTGAAAATATGAAGCGAGGAAATATCACACACTTGAGTGCTTCCTTCTGATCCTGTTCCTCGTACACCCCCAGTTTCTTCTGGATCCGGTGCAGCAGGTTGGTGCCCTGGAAGCCGCTGCCTCGTCCGTCGCAGCGCACCACGATGGCACCGAAGCTGCTCACCAGCACCGTGGCCCAGTCCATGTGAAACTGCTCCGCCACCATCTGGCCACCAGGTGTCCCGTCGCTGCACACACAGACAACCAGGTCAGTGAAATCAGGACCGGTACCTGTGATGATCTAAATAAAAATTTAAAAGTTGCACATACATGATGAGCTTGTTTCTGTTTGGGTCCTTGTTGGTACAAAGCATTATCTCCTCGTTTTTTTAAATAATAATTATGGTTTTAGGTGTGTACTAGGGCTGCAACTGATGATTTTTTTCATTGTCAGTTAATCTGTTGAATATTTCCTCGATTAATCAATTAGTTTTGGGGTCTACAAAATGTTTAAAAAAAAATCAGTGTTGTCCAAAGCCCAGGAAGATGTCCTCAAATGTCTTGATTTGTCCACAACTCAAATATATTGAGTTTACTGTCAGAGGAGTGAAGCAACTAGAGAATATTCACATTTAAGAAGCTGGAGTCCAAGAATCTTTACTTTCTTTTCATAAACAAAATGACTCAACCCCAATTAATTTGCGATTAGTTGGCGATTCATTTAATAGTTGACAACTAATCAATTAATCAATGACTCTTTGCAGCTCTAGTGTGTACTACTTATTCTGGGTGGTTATTTGTGAGCTGGCAGTAAGGTGCACTATGCAGGAAAGAAAACTGCATCATCAGCAGTACAGAGTAGCGATACAAGGATTAAGGAAAGCATGCAGCAAACATAAGTTCTTCCAAACATCAAAACTTGATATATTTAAAATACGTATTATTATTGCAGACACCCTTTACTTACTGTCTGATTATTCATGATCTGTAGGTAATTAAACTGAGTGACAACTGAGAGGCAGGCAGATTAAAATCTCAGATTTGAGCTGCGGAGTGAAAGACAGGCCCGACGAAAGACATGCTGATGAAAGAACAGGGTGGACAAAAGGGTAAGTTTACTCATTCACTGTGTAATTATCAAGCTTAGGTGGATGATAAAGCAGTGTGTCTTTAGATTAATAAGCCTGATTAAAACTCTTTCCAGAAAGCCTCCATTGATGAGGACAGCCATGTAGGGTCAGAAACGCTTACAGACACAAACTTTTTTCTGGGCGTGCACCAAATGTACTGTAGACAAGTGTGTGAAAACACGTGCCCATACGTACACGAGCAGCAGCAGTGGATAGTGTCCACTGTCCTGGAAGCCGGCAGGTTTGAGGATCTGCATCGACAAGGCTGTAATGCAGATATAAAACAGCTGTTATCCAACACACAATACAGTAAATCATGGAGGATTAAAGAAGTTGGGATGTTATGTTTGATCCTCCGCAAATCGTGTATAATGTGTAGGCGGCTTAAGGTTTTTTGATCAGATCAACTATCAGATCATTTGTGTGCATGGACTTTACTTGTAAATTAATGTGACTGTGGCTCTGACACTTGATACATACTGTAATCATCCATGTTGATCTCCTTGTACTCCACCGTGGGCATCTGCATGGAGCCCAGAGTCAGCCTCAGGTTCTCGTTGCTCTCCAGTTTATAGACCTCCTCAATACCTGTAGACAGCACACGAATAACCAATGAGACTGCAGTCAACAAAATTTACTTCATTATTTTTTTGGAGAGTATTATGGCCAGGGCTTGCCTTTCAAAATAAAAGTGAGTCATAGTTATGATAGTTGGCAATCAAGACATTTAACAGTACACCCAAAACTACCTGTTGTAGTCTTGGTTTTAATAGTTCAATAAAATAAATACATTTTTGATAGTTTTAACTATGTATGGAGCTGTGCATTCAAATTCATAAAAGAAAGTACCTCCACACAATATCAGAGCCTCTCCTCTTCCAAAACCTTTAGCATAAACTCCAACAAAATTAAAAAAACAGACATGACTGCAGCTGAAACTGTGACCTGGATTTGCTTTAGGCAACCCTCGTGCCTCAAGAGGCTGTCCTGAATAGAGAACCAGCTCTACTTATTCAACAGCTAAAGCTGGTTTGTTATCTCCCTCGGTTGCCATGACTGCTGGAGTCCAATGGGATGTAGCAAACACTGTGTGTGAGGATTGGTGAGTGTAAAGGCAGCGTCCAGGAGGGAAATCCACAAGCAGCTGCCTGTACTTGCAAACTCTGATAAAACCTGACAGGCTGATGGAGGGAGACTTCAATTAATCCTTCTGAGAGGGGAAACTCGGCCTGGGTTACCGACCGGCGCCGTACACAGCATGGACTCATTCGGATATTACTTTGACTCTATCATCGCTCACTATACAGTCTTAGTCACATACAAAGCACTAACAATTTTATGTTGCCTATCATGTAAAAAAAGACATTTTATTGGTCACACTAGCAGTACTGTTCCAGCAATGACAACGTCGGCCGGTCGCTTGGTCCACTACTTTGATCCAGACTGAAACATCTAAACATCTATTGGATGGATGCCATGAGATTTTTGGTTTATACATTTATATGTTGACTTCCAATAACTTTTACAATCCCTTAATTTTCCTTGAGCAGCAACCAAGGTCAAAATGTGTCCAGTTCTTCAGATTCTGACTACATACTTTGAACTCTAATAACAATCCTATTTGCTTCAGCTGTAATTTTTGTTTATTACAAATATCAGCGTGCTAAAATGCAGAAAATGACAAAGCAGGTGAACATGCAAACATTGGCATTGTGAGCGTGTTAGCATGCTTGTGTTAGCCTTTAGCTGTAGGACAGACCAGCAGAGCTGCTACCGTAGTTGCAGTCTGTTAGCATTGTTCATAATAATGGAATCCTGATTGCATTGCTAAGATGCCACTTTAATAGAAACCTTGTGAATGGAATTTTACAACCCTCAAGGTAGAAAAGCTATTTAAAAAACAGCAAACTCCCCAGTTTGGAAGGTGATTGGACATTTTAATAACGTGGTAATAAAATAAAGACTTTTTTTAAACATAGTCAGGGCAGTGACATCCTTTAGGTAAAAGATGACAGACTGGCACACACTCACGTACACTGCAGTAATCTAATTACTGTATGCTAATATTGGCATTGTGCAGGTCATAATTTAATGAGGACATCCATTGTGAGGAGTAATGTGATTACTGCCATCATGTGGGACTTGGCCAGTAGACAAACAGTGAATCAGTGCCCAGGTAGTCATTCTGCACTGCAACGGAAACAAGGTCGTTTTCAATGTAGCAATTATGCCACTGCGCACAAGGTCACTCATAATGTTTTTAACATAATCCAGAGTCTTGTTAATACACATCTGTGATTTAGTTTTTAGAAATACTCACTCTCCCTATCTTGTGTCTCACTTTCTCCATCTCTCTGCGTCCTGTAAACGGCTACAAACGGGATGTCCCGTCCTGAAGAGAAAATCAGAAAGATTTATCATCATTAGTAAAACAATCAGGGACATGGTCAGGATTATCTTAACTTCTTGGGTAATTTGTTTTAGACACAAAAGTTGTCACATACAGGTACAAAGCTATATTTAGTTTTTGTTTGTGGCATGAGCAAAGTTTGTGATCATTATCAACACAATGAGTCTCCTCCAGATTTTTTTACTCTGTCAGAAAAAGAGACAATTCTTTTGTCTTTTCGATTCATGTAATCCAGTAGCTGAAATAGCTTTTCCATATCTAGGCCAACAACTGAGGAAAATTCCTGCAAGCCAAAGCCCTAAAACCGGAAATCAGGAGGGTTACGGGACAGCAAATGAAATGATTGATGCACTTAGCATATTGGGAACACGGTGCAGGAACACTGTAGTTTTGTATGTTGGAAGGTACACAAGCCGCTCGCTTTCCTCCACACTCTCTCTCCTCGTGGTAAAGATATCATAGCCTCATCACATAGAGTTAATACGTCTGGTCAGGCTGCAAGGGGAGAGGGGGATCCCAAATGTACGAGGTGTATGTAAAGTTCCCAATATATAAGTTCTTATTTTGTTGGAAAAAAAACGGAGAATAGACACAAAATGATCAGTTCTTTTTTTCCACACAAAGTACTACTTGTTTTTCAAAAAATACGATTTGACATAAAAAAACATATGATCAGCTTATAAAATAGGATGTATTGCTACATATTCAAATACCTAACTGTCAGTGAAACATTCAAAATGTAAAAAAATACCACTTACATTTTAATGCATCAATAATTATAATCCAGAAATATAATAACATGGCACTAAGACTACTTGTTGTTAAAACTTTTTTTGTTGGTAGAAAACTATTACTTAAAATAGTTTTTCTAAGTTCTTAAAACTTGGAGTAAAATGGACAGTTGTATAGTTTAGAATTGCTACTTTTCTTAGTATCGCTAAATTATGTGATTCTTCCAAAACTGAAGTAAACACATTAGATGGAAATCAAAAAATGTAAATCTAATGCAAAAATATAAAGGCTAAGCCTGTCTTTATTAAGCTAAATATTAAGGAGGGATTGCATCTGTAGCTAACATCCTCACCTGTTGCTAGACTGTAAAGTAAAGTATTTCCCTTCAGCTGATAAGACCTCTGCCACCATCTGAAGGAAGGAGGGCAGCTATGTGAACTGCAGCATTACATCTGCAGCTTCTAGTTTAAAAACTGCCAAAACCAGTGCTGCAAAAAACACACCTTCTTTGCATGTCAAACTGGTCGGCTAATATTATTTTCCTTCTTGAAGAAGCCATACTGGACAAGTGGACTCAGTGGGTTAGATATTTTTGTCAGAACATGGTTAAAATAGAGCCTTATGTGTCTCCATAATGTGGATTGTGGACATACGTCAGAAGTCTGAGATTCAGTGTTAGCTACCTTGGCAGTTGAGCAGGAAGTAGCTCATGTTGTGGCTGAAGGAGCCGCTGATATAGTCACAGCTGTCGAAGAGGGCGCACGACAGACAGCGACGGTTGAATGAACCAAAGGTGTCCGCACTATGGAAACCAAAAAAGAGGACATTTCCCTTTTGTTTTATCCAAATGAGCAAAATGGAATCCATTTCCAAAGCAACGGCAGATTCAGAAAACATAATACAAAGAACCGCCGTTACCTGTACAAATGTCTTCTCTTTGGACCATCCTCAGTGCTCAAGAAGTATCTGCATTAAGACAGGGGGAAAAAAATGTCATGGCAGCAGATTTAAGTTTAGCTGTAAAATGTTTTCACCGCTCAGCTTCGGAAAAGGAAAAAAAGTACCTGGAACACACAAGCAGGGCCCATCTACTCACTGAAATAGATGTTTTATAAATGAATAATGTGGGGGGGGAGGTAGATGTATCCTTTTAAAACAGAAATAGCCCTTTGGGAAAGACGTTTTTGGGTGAGAGAGTTTATTTAGTTACTTCAACACTGAGAATAATGAGCAACTGTGTGTCTATATGTGTGTATGTGTGTGTTTGTGTGTCTGTGTTTGTAAAGCAGGTGTGTAGATGTGAGATCATGTTAGTTCGATCACAGTTGCCTTGTGGCCCTGAGTGTGGGTGTGAAATTATCTAGGCATGATGGGGATGAGTCACAATCCTCATGGGTGCCCAGAGACACAGGGTGTTTTTTTTGTGTTTTTTAACACCGAATGCGTTTAGAGCGGTTTATTGTGCGTCTCTGTGAGAGCTGGTAGAAGAACAGGAGGCTCAACACAACAGACAATACGTTTAGTCACACTCTCAAAATGTAGCATCAGTGCTATAAACAGATCAGTATCAACTTGACAATAAGCAGATTCATTTGCCTGTTGGGCAGCAACAATCCGCTTCAGCGTGCTTTACCCATGGTGCTGAACCATGAAAGACCCAGAAAAACCCTGTATGTGAATGTGGGGTCTGTCTATGCCCATGGTGCTAAAACATTCATCCCATTGTCTCTGAGCAAAAGTCCAATTGGTATTTCGTTCTACCCACATTTCCTATTTCCTCACGTGTCACCACATGTTTCTTCATTAAGACAACTGACAGTTTCATTGTGTTTAGCTAACTTTATGGAGGGTAGACACCAGTTTCTGTTTTTATGCCACTGCAGGCCAGAATGACAGCCTAATGAAGGAAGCGCTTCCATCCATTTGATTTTTGTCTGCTTATGATTAAACAAGGTGTACCTGCAATACCAGAGCTAAATAAGTATAATTTACTGTTGTTTTTCTTGCTTTGAGTGTGTAAGGGGATGCTGGTTTGTTCAGGCTGCTGATGGTGGTTTGTGCATGCTCACATCAATTGGCTGTCCTCATTATAGGCCAGGACTTGGGTGACATCCCAGTCTCCGGACGTGATGGACTGCAGTGTGTCTGTACTGGTGTTGGGCTTTGGAGACAAACAGAAAAGTAAAATAATGTGGGAACTTTATTATAGGAGTTTTATGACAATAAAAGTGCTGATTTAATCACTTAAATTGTGTCTAAAACAACACAGGCTAGAGAGCTAGAATACGTTTGCGTAGTATGAGGTTTAGATGCAAAGGTCATTATTCTAAAGCTTGTGCAACAGAAATTTGAATAATAATGAAGTCACTGTCTGTTATGATTATTTAAAGGCAAACACTGAATATTAAACATGATGAATGTATACTGACTCTGAACAATACTCTACACATAAATATTCTCTTACCTGGGAGATGGACATGGAGATGTGGAAGAACTTGCCCCTTCCTCCTTGAGGAATGGCGCGGGTAAAAAACAGTTTCAGCCCATCTTTGGAAAACAGAGGCTTCTCATTCTGAAGAAACAGAGAAGGGCATTTGAATATTGTACTCAAAAAACAAAATAGACCACCGCAAAGAAATCATAGAAAACAACAAAGTCTCCCCATTACAATTAACAAGAGACAGCTGCAATATTGGCACGTAACATTTAAGTTGAATCTAGTTGCTGTATCACACCGAGCTATATAGGTTATAGAAGAAATCTAAATTCAGTTTCACATATTAAGAGTTTAATCGTAGCAAGTTCACCTTCATTACCAACTCCAAATAAAAGTTCCATGTGTTTCAATATTCTCACCTGTCTGTGCAGCCATCCTTCACTTTCATCCTCATGTTTCTGTAGAAACAGGTTAACAGGTTTCAGATAGCGTATGAAAAGTTTGATACATACAGAACATACAGTGTACACACAGACTTGGACACACACACACACACACACACACACACACACACACACACACACACACACACACACACAGACAGACAGACACACCCACCTTTGTGCAGACTCCCGTTGTGGCCTCACACAGCGTGAGTATAGAGATGTTCTGGGCTCTGTTCAGCCAGTTGATGGCCAGTTTGGTGGTGGTGGCCCATTTTACCATGGTGACATAGTACTCACTGACAAACACAGATAAATTATTAAATACGATTAACTTAATTTACATTGCAAGATCTGTGAATCAGCGTCTTCAGAGGGTAAATGACAAATCGCTGGCACAAAAAGGTCGGAAAGTCAGACAAAATGTGTTAAAATGTTTCCGTTTACTAATTGCATATGATAGAATTTTAAATAGCAATGAAAAATTAATGATCTCTTGCAGAAATATTGAGACATTAGAGCAGCATATAATGAGCCAAAGCGAAGGAGGAATAAAATATTGGGTATAAATACAAACAGAGCAAATGGGGACATTAAACTTAATGGAACTAAATACGAGGCTACATTAAGAAAAAATGTATCACTGGAGAAATTTAAAGAATATTTGCATGATATACATGATAACAGGAGCAGAACGTAATGATACAAAAGAAATTAAAGACATATAATCCAAAAATGAAGACATGGAGAGAGATTACACAGATGAGACAATATTTGTATTTTAATTAAATGTGTAAATGTATGTAAGAAATGCAGAAGGTGATTTGAGTGAGTGGAAAGATTGATTAGTTAACAGTTTCCATGTCTCACCCCATCCTGGGATCATCAGGTCTCCTCATCTCGATGGTGTGAAGAGGGCCGTTAAGGTTCACAACATACAGGGTGATAACTGGGTTCTCCTCGCCAGCCTGAAGGGGACCAGGAAAGAGGATACAGTTATAATCATATGACATCTAAAATCTTAAGAAAATATCTATTCCAAAGTGTTGACAATCCAACTGTGCACCTTAGGGTAGTGGTACTCTTTCCCCATTGGGTAGGGTGTGCCCGTGAACATGGGCAGCTCCATCCTGGGCACCAGGGTGTCATTGATAGTGGCGTACGCTAACCTGGCCCCATCTGGAGACCACCAATGGGCAATGTGGGACTGGAAAATCTCCTCTGGAAGAGTAAGAACAAAATGACTATCGGTCATAATGACAGGAAATTAAATAAAGAATCTCACACACAGCAGAGACACAAGTTAACTATATGGCTGCAGGCCAACAGAATCATGCTGCTGCTTGAGTATGTCACGGTTAGAAATGAACAGGTGTAAAAAGTTTTTTAACAATGTATAATTGCTGTATCATTAGTAGTCCTATTTGTAGTACATTGCTCTCGCTTTTCACAGAAGCTGATTACATTACTCATGTATGCATGTTGGCCATCGTACAGGATACATGGATGTAAAGTTGAGCTGTCTTTGATTACACAACAGTCAGAAATATGCAGTTTAAGCATTACAACATGTAAAGTAAAAGTGCCCCCGCCCCCCCCCCCCATAAAACGGACAATAATCAGGACTAAAAATCTGGTTAATACAAAGTATAAAAATACTTTAAATAAAATAAATAAAAATACTCTATTTGCCCCATCAGCAATACAGTATACTAACTCTTGCCTGACCTATTTGCTATATTTGGACTCTCTCGCTCACTACGTATCTCTCTTTTAAACCTACATACGCAAAAAAACACACCAAATGTTTTGAGGTCATAAATCAAAACAGCTTTTAATGCAGCCTAACGACCAAAATAGAACTCAGCCAGATTTCATGGAAAGGAACCAGTTTCTCACAAGAACACACTACACAGTGTACTTCATCAAATAGCTTTAGCTTTTGGGTTGTCATTACCTGTGTGTGTGTGTGTGTGTGTGTGTGTGTTTGTGTGTGTGTGTGTGTGTGTGTGTGTGTGTGTGTGTGTGTGTGTGTGTGTGTGTGTGGACCATTTTCTCAGCAAGAAACTAACATCAACTCATTTCAGATTTGCCATCTAGAGGTTTCCCTTGACACCTTCTGTGTGCAGGTGCGTGTATTTAAAATCACGTTGCAATCACACACACTCTGAGAGCAGTCAAGGTCCTCCGTCTCTTCAACTACAACACACACACAAACTCCTTTGTCAACACACAGTGAGTTATTAAGAATTATGCAAATAAAAGCTCACTGAGGGAACTTTCTGACAACATAAAGCATGGCTGCGACAACTCTACTTCATTATTATGTCTGCGGCAACGGCGCAGACGGCATTGAACAATTCAAATTATTGCTACAGCTTGCCACTAGCTACATTTATAGCAACTTTTGCAATTAAAATTTAATTAATGCTGTTTATCTGTGGGACTGGGTGCTGGCTTCGGGGAATTAACAGACATCAACTACCAATTAGCATTTTCATTAACTGTGCACGCTTGATGGAATTACTTGATATGCAGCATTATTTGACAAACACTCTCAGCACAGACACATATGTACATTTGTTCTCTGATGCAACCCTTGCAAAAGTATTTGCGCCTGTAGTATCTTTTCACTGCTGGACACTGCTAAACTCATTATACACCACACATCTCTATGCCAGTGAAACGAGAGGAAAACGGTGTAATTGTAGCATTTAGTCCAGTTAGTCTTTGCTCTCCTTGCCTGCCTGGTGTGTCCACCTGCACCCTGCTGCCACAGCTCAGTGGGGAATGATTGGCTCACACTGTCCGATGATGAACAGAGCGGCACGGCACAGCATTATGCTGCATTTGCAAATGATGGAAATAAAACGATTTCCCACATGGCTAGTTCTGCAGCTGCCCGCTGACTTCACCAGCGCTGGCTTAAAAAGCTTTCCATGTGAAGTGGATCAGCCGGGCTGTTGGATTCACTCGGCTGGGGACGCCCAGTCACCTTGGCTAGTCAAGGAGAAAGTTGTTTCTTGAAACATTGGGATATGTGCATGGTGACAAAAGAGAGTGAGGGGAGGGAAGAAACGAAAGAGAAAGTATAGGAGTGTAAGTGAACTACTTTTGACTCTATGTAAGATGATCCTCTCTCTTTTGCCAACCGCCTCATTGTGATGATTAACAAGGTGAGCTGTCTGAGGCTCATGTCCCCTCTACATGTTCTTCATCCTACTGTGCAGACTCAATTATTCACTGCGTAAAGGACATTATTAATGCATGAAATAGCATGAGTCAAGCGGCCAATAGGAAAGACTGAGTGCAGATACGAGCAAACTTAACTAATGAGAATAAGATAAGAATATCGGAATGTTGTCGGTTGCGTATAGTTCACTTCTTGCTTATATTAGGAAAAATTAAGAAAAAAATATGCCTGCTGAGGATATGAGCAGTATTGTTACTATTGAAGCAATCAGTGTGGACACCATGATCAAGCAGACTGGTCCTGTATTAAATGACCACATCGTTCCAACAGAGGGCAGCAGTGTCACATGCGGCCTTTTATCTCAGTTCTTAGTGTCTGATGCAGATTTCTATTTCTCTAATTCTGTTTTTTGGGGCTGACTTCACTCTTCTTTTGTTCTGAAAATTCAAACTCACAAATCGTAGGTAACAATTGCATCAAGCCTACGGTCACCTCTCCCACCGGACAAAACTAAATCCTGGCTAACTGATTGCAAACTACTGTATTGTATCACTGTCATATATATTGTACATAAATGACAGTTAAATGATAAAAATCTACATGGCATGGCATAACCCTACGATTTATGAGATAAAAAAGGATCACTGAAAAACAGGATGGTTAGCTGACATGACATTATAATTTTCAACCCTAACCTCAAAACACACGTCAGTAAATCAGCTGCAACTATAAATACTGTACAATTACCGCGCCGACTCAGATGACAATGCAAGTGATAATTGAGCAAGAATAGACTAGCGCATGACAGAGTGAGGTGAGATGTTGCTGAACATTTTCAGAGCGTCATCTGCACTTTGCAGCTCCATACAAAGACAACCTTGGTAGACAATGCAAGAAGAAAATACTTTTACTGTGAGTTGTTTCTTTTGTAGGTCCATAATAAGCAAACAAGAAGAGGAAATGAAAAATGTTGGGAGGATGTAGCCCCTGTGAATACATTTCCCCAGGAATGTTACCACTAAAACATTTTCCTGAAAGGAAACTATTTGTTCATAGACTCAAATTTTTGGTTCTTCCTATCTGGTGCTAGGTATTTTTATCTTAAAGGGGCAGTCCATCAATTCTACACATGACGTTAACTGCGTTATTCTTTCAAAGAAAATAGTCCCCTCCAACACCCAACTCCAACTTTCTGGAGGTGCAAAACTTAACTCTTAGGCTCCATTTTTCCACAAATAATTCAAAACCCAAGCCCTAAATATGTAATTTATAATGTTGACAGTTGTGTTAATCAACTCCAAATCATCTTACAGAGACAGTATCAACGAAATAGATACCAAATCCAAGCAATGCAGCCTAAATGCACTAAAAAAGTTCTACAAAAACTATTTCCAACTGTGTGTCACATCAGTTTCAGCTTGTTCTTACTCCAAACAATATTTCTACTCCCTTTATTAATCTTACCCTTTCCAGCACACAAGTGTTGATTATGTGGTTACTCTCCGCCCCACAGGCTCAGCCACAAACAGAGCGATAAACAGACACAACCCTACGAACAAGCCTCTCGATGCAAACATCTCATCTAGCCAAACATCTATGGGGCAAACATGACTCAAATCAAAGCGACGCTGGGTTTTTTATCTTGGCGCACCAGAGCCCAATAAACAGCTGTTTCCCTGGGCTGCGTCACACTGCAGGATGTGTCAGTATCAGTACAGCCTCAATAATCAGACAGCCGACAGATGACAGAACACTTGAGACTCTCCTGTGGCGTTTTGGACTATTACACACAGCCAACGGGGGTTCTTGGCTATCTCTTTAATTATTATTTTTTTTCTCTTCGGTCTCTCCTGCATGCACACTAAACACACACATACACATTCATGCATTAAGACAGCCATGGAAGCCAGAGGATATTAAAGCCAGGGAGATTATTTGCCAACCTTTCACCCCTCAGCATCAAATCTGCAGCGCAGCGACAGCCAGGGCTTAAGACCTCATTTCTCCTCTGCGGCAGTCTGAGCCGCAGCTTGACCTTGGCCAGAGCAGAGTCTGAGTCATTAGCATTGGAAAATCTTCTGCCTTGCAGTCCCACTGATGACTGTAAACATTACACAACCTGGCGCCGCTTCTAAGCTCCCCTGCAGATGCTGGCATCACCACTGGGTCAATGCCAAATCTATTTACAGGCTTAGACATTTCTTTCAAAGGGGATTTATTATGAATATAAATGAAAAGGACTTTTAGTGCATTAGCACAAATAAACAAATAAAAATGAATCAAACCATCAGGTATTTCAAATTTATTTTGGCAAAACACTGCTGAACCGTTAGTATTGCATTGCCAGACCTATCTCCAAAGTACCGTGGATGAATGAAGACATTTATACCCACATGTGTGTGACATCTCGTTCAAAAATTACAGGCATTAATGTGCTGCTATGACAGCCTACACTATTTCAAGAAGGTTCTACACAAGATTTAAGAACCTGGGAGCAGGGATTTGCTCCCATTCAGCCACAAGAGCATTAGTGAGGTTGCCCACTGATAAGGTCTGGCTTACAGTCGGGGCTTCATTTCATCTGTAAGGTACAGTAATAACAACACGGTTGAGGTCAGGGCTGTGTGCAGGCAAAAAAACAATGAACCTGGCGTAGTGCACAAGTGAAAAGCATATAAACTGGGAATATTATTCAATGATGTAGCCACATGGTTCTTGAATTGGAAATAAGCCCAAATCATAAAAAACATCACCAGAACAAGGCGAGTCCACATACTTTTGGCCATGTAGTGTACATCTACATAGCTCCTAATGAAATCAATTAAAGTACAGTAGTATGTTTTGAGGGGAAAAGTTTTGCTTTAATCAAGTTTTCTTTTTGTGTGTGCTGCAATAATGCTGCTGTAATGAAACATATTATACATTCTAAATAGTAAATAGTTCTAATAAGTATAACTCCATACAATGTAACTGCCACACAGACTACAGCCTCCAAAATCACCGTGCAGTTGAATCAACACCTCTCTAAAACACTTAACAAATCTGAATGTTACAATCTTCATGTGGGTAAGATTCAGGGCAGTGTTGTTTGATTAGACTGTAGCTTTGGTGTACCCAAGAAACTGACGACGGACCACTATACTTAATTAGCCCTTGTGTTGTCTTCCCGTCAACCATGAAAAAAAGTTATAGCTTTTTCAGACATATTTGACACTTTTTTAATGTTGTGGTTGCTTTTTTATGTTTGTTCCAAATTTATTTTATATTTCTAGTGTTGACATTATCAGCTTATTTCGAAGGCCCATTTTTTGTGATGAAAAAAATTGACCCGAGGACACAGTTAACCAACTACTACGGCAAAGTGAACCAAAGAAATCACGATTACTAATAATGACTTTAATTTAAGCCTGTTATCTTTGGATTTTGCCATACATTAATTATTTTAAGATACTGTATGCAATCTCAACTTAAAATAATGTCCGACATTGTGAATTGAATTTAAAAGAATAATATAATATTTCATGCAAACAAGCTAAGAAATAGAGTAAAGATAAGCAGGAAATATTCTACTATGTGATATCTCAAGATAATAAAACAGCTTGGAAGAATCTCAACGTGCATCACATCGCACTAACGACACTTGGATAGTTATTTGCAAGAATAAAGAAAATACAATTCTGTTGTTCATCAATTCACTTTTATCTCTACATTATGATTCTTTGTTTCATCCCTCAGTCAAAGATTTATCCTGCACTAAATAATGAGTGTAAATTACCAGGTCTTCAGCAGCGCATAAATATGAGTCAGGGGGTCAGACAGTGCAATATCGCTCTGATTAATGTTTAACTGGCCGAGAATGAATATTGCTCTTGAAGAATGGATGTGGTTTCAAAAGTCCGTCTGGCTAATGCAGAGACAGGAGGAGCCGTGGGTTGACTAAATTAAATTTACAAAAGCAGCCCAGTCCTGGAGAGACAACAGCCACACAGCTCTCGTCCTGGTGCACTGGTGACCACAGATAACCTCTGTGTCGCAGCTTATAAATCCTCAGAGACCTCCTAGGTGGCAGCCATTTACATTTTCAAAAAGATATGTATTGTTTTACCGTGTGACTGGAGGATTAACAGCTTGCTGTATATCATAGGCAGTCTCTATTTCTGCTATCTTTATATCTATGTGCTTGCCACTCCCCGTCTCCCTCTCGCTCTGTTATTAAAACACAGTTCCACTGGAGCAGAGAGTGCACCCAGCGCAGCGGATATAAATTCATTAGTTGAACGCTAACACAGCAGCCGCCCCGTTTTTAACTGCAAGGCACACAGGTGAGCTTTGATCGGTGGCGGCTATGCTTGGAGAGCACCATGACATCTGTATCAGAGTGTGTACGACATACGCTGGTGCTGAATTAATGCAAATCAACCGATGTAGAACATTCATTCATTTTCGGGGCTGTGTATGGCAGACGGAAATTGGCAGATTCCACTTTTAATTTACCTGCAAGAAATCAAGTGCTACACGCCAAAGATACTAATGTGGATGCAGCCGCTGGGGAGTCACACTGTCTCATGCCATTACTCGCTAATACGTGGGTAACTGCAGAGTGTTCAAATTAAAGTAATGGGATAGAGGGAGAAGACAGAGGGAGGAAAGAGATTCACTTTAAATATTCGACACGTTGGTCATCAAGACTTAGGTCTGTGGTTCTGACCCTTTTTACTTTTTATGACCGTTTTTAATGAAGCTCTGTTGACATGTGACCCCTCATCACGTTACACAAATAGGTGAGTTTCACCAAAGCAAAAAGTCAGGAAAAATACAGTTTTGTCTTCTTTCCTATTCTATGACACAACCAAGCTTTAGTTTAGCTTAACATAAAGACTGGGTTGGAAACCGGGAGAAACCTCTAGCCTGGCTGTATCCAAATCCAATCTCTAAGAAATCAATATAGTAAAGTCCCCATGCAGGCAAGTTTCCACTTTGAGGGAATATTCAAACATTTTGGAAAATACAGGCAATAAAAAATGAGAACCTTATCTTGGCATAAATATCGGAAAACCGTCTCCTGGTTCTAGCTTCATATTAAACAGACAGATATGAAAGTGGTCAATATAGAATCAATATTCTCATCTAACTCTATGAGTTTAATTCAACAAAAGTCAAACTTTTCCTTTCAGGCAACATTTTGTCTGCCTTACCTTCATATAGCCAATCACTGAGCCCATTGAAGATGACGCCCTCCTTGCCAGTAGACACAAGACGAATGGAGCGGTTGTCCACCCTGGAGCGATAGTAGATGTTGTTCTCAAAAACAAAGATCTACAAGAGCCAGAAAAAGAGAAAATACATCATACTATCATATTTTGAAAATAAAAAAAAATAGACCAACTATCTTTAAACTAAGAAAAACTTGTGATAAGATCTTCTTATTCCAGCTGAAGTGTGCAAAAAACACTGAATCCCTTCCAGCTCCATGGACGTTGATGATCTGTAGCTGACCCTAAGTGACAGGCTTCCTACAGGGAATTTCCTTATTGTGAATAAGCTGCTACATTGTTATTATTTTCAACCGTCACAAGAGGAAACCTGAGGACATTTTGGTATGTGTACTGACACGTCATTTTGCAGGTGGGAAACCTGGGGGAGGCAGAAGTCATGCTATCGCAGTTTAAATCAACCTGCGGGTCGAGACACACATTTGCATGGCACTTTTTCACCTGTCACGCACACACCATAGAGTGCACCTATTGGCAATAGCACCTTTTTATTACAATGAAACCAAAGACTTTGACAAGAGAACCAGAGGACAAAAGAAGTCTTTTCAATTTCTGATAAGACGGCAAACCTTGGGACCAAACTTTGACTTTGACGCTCTCCTTTCCAGGCCTGCAGGGGTTTCAAGATAACTGAAGGTCAACTCTTTCATTATAGAGAATAATACATCATCAGCACCCACAGTGAACGTGATAGGGCGGGTGGCTCTTGGGGCTGGAATTTTTAAATGTTACAGCCTTAATGCCATGCTGAAATCAATCTCAGGCTGTTAAAGAAAAGGGTTTGCTCAGTATCTCAAGGATTAGGGAATCTGTGGGCCTCGAGTCGGTATATCATGGTATCAAATTCTGAATCATTCAGAACATATTCACACTGAGAAGTCTAAATGATGGGACAATGTAGAGCTAGGAAATCCAATACTGTACCTACGACTTCTGCATGTTGATTTGAACTATTTTCTACACTGTAAAAAGGACTAACATTACAAAGAATCTACCACATGAACTTACAGTAATTTAGCATTTTTCAATCTTTTACTACACAAAAATTTTAAATAAAAATTAACTATCCAGCTAAAAGTTTCACCAGTGAACCCTGCATCTCTTTAAAGGTAACACAGGATCTGTCACACGAGCTAGGCGCCCATGTGGTTTGGTGTCACTTTGGTGCAGATGGAGTCCCTGTATAGAAGCTAATCTAGGCCACGGCACAGAGAGAAGACCTGGCCCCGTTCCCTGAAGGAAGGTAGAAATCTGCCAGTGATGGCTGCGATCCACATTTCTCCTCAGCGAGAATATTTTAAGGAGATTATACAGACTATCGGGCTGTTGGTTGCCATGCAACTAAAACTGCACCAAAAGAATGATAAGTGCATTATTTTTTCACTTTTTTACCAAGAAAACTATTGTGCTGTTTAGGTAGGAGAATGTATACATAACACATTAAATGAAACAACTCTAAAATGTCAAATTATTGTGTTCTCAAGTGGTATGAAAGGGGCAATCTACCAATTTTGCTGTAAAACTAATTGCTACATTCCTATCAGGCTCAGCTGTACTTTGTCTTGTTTTTGTAGTGCTATTTAGATATTACCCCAGCATGCTAACACTCCTGTTTTTGTTTTTCAGATTGCATATCCTTGATTCCTTTCCTCGCATCTTAGTCCCTCCCACCTCAGATGTGAGTGGAGGAGGCAAGGAAGACACACGAGGAGAGAGGAGGTGAGGCAACAGGCATTTAATAAAATGAGACATCCTTGCTTCAGGGCTGTCATTTTAAAGCAACATCAAATAATGTAATGTGTGGCACAGCAGCCATAGTTTTTATATTTCATCCGTGTGTCACGCCTCTTTAATACACCACAAGTGCCAAAATAGACTTCCGCACACACCACACCTGTGCAAAGTTATTATGAATCCCACTGCTTTTCTTGGCAAGACACACCCTGCATAGAAGCTAAGTGCTTAGGCAGATGGTTGAAGTGAGACATTGACCTTGAGTGCTTAGGGTCAGGAAGGCCCATTCATCAGGGGATAGGACCTGAAAAAATTGAATACCTTGTACGAGCCTGGATGCCTGGCCAATCCAAGCGCTTGAATGTTATGCAGGGCGTGTCTTGTCAAGAAAAGCAGTGGGATTCAACCTCGCTCATAGTTCCTGTGGCAAGCCATCTCGTTTTCGAGATTCATTTTAGGAATTGAGACATCCTTTAAGATGGTGCACTGGGATTGGTTTCCGGGTCAGGAAGAGAGAGGAGATGACGAGGCACAAAACAGAGGAATGAGAAGAGCCTACAATCTTTATGAGCTTGTTAGCATGCTGATGTTAGCATTAGGTGAATTACAGCCATTTTTTACGTTAATCTTGATCGTCATAAATATGTGTGTATATTCGATTTAAACAATGTCTGAGTTGAAAACACATCTTGTTGTCATGAAAGAGCCCTGTTCATGTTGCACAGACATTTTAATTGAATTTTATGTCTGTTAAGAGACACAAATGCTCTCTAAAACTTGCCCCGGCAACTGCCGTTTTAGCTCAGTGGAAGCTCATACACAATACTGCAGCTACTCCGTGTTGCCTGCACTGATTCGGATCAGGGGTTTTTCAATCGGAAGTACACGCATGTTTATGACAATCAAGACTAATGTAAAAAATGGCCGGAATTCTCCTTTAAGTACAGCGTCACATAGCCACTAGCATGGCTGTACAGTACAAAGTGATAATATGGAGTTTGAAAAATGTAAGCTTTGGCGAGAAAGGATAGATGCTATCAAGATGCATTATTGGAAGTTGTATTATTGTACTTGGACAGAGTCCTACAGTTTGTCCCTTTTTCTCTCGATATCTGTCACTCTCACACGCATACACTATCTCTCTCTCTAATGTAATACAAAGGTTAGGCCTTCTGGGGCTGAGTCCAAACTTTGATTGTGTCAATGTGTGTCAGCCACATGTTGAAGATTAGCTGCCTATGGGTATTTGAGGAACAACTCTCATTCACTGGGGGATTAACTTTCCAAAAAAAAAGCTTGTCTTATGCAGACACATGTCTCATCAAAAATAAGATGCCATGTATTTATCCATTTACATAGACTTTTTAGCCCAACAAGCTTAACATGTGGCTGGACAGATGTATTTGTGAGTCTAAATATGGGGATGCATGTGCTCACTATGGGAAAGTACAGGATATTTAATTAAGCCCATAAGGGATTTGGGAACAGAACAGCAGGTGGGGTGATTCATGTATACTAGATGTCTGGAGATGACAACACATGCATTGGCTCACAGACTGTGTTAGCTTGTTTTAGCTGATGGACATCTCTCACTTCATCCTCCACTTCTTCTACAGAGGACAGCTGAACCTTCAGGGAAACCAGCCGCTGTTCAGTTCCATTCTAACATAACACTCCTGATGGAAGTCATACCATTTCATGACTAATGGTGGGAAACTCAAGGCTATATCAATCAAGCGACTGTGTTAATTACGCCGCTGATGAGATAACAGGTAATTAATAGCATTGTGCTGCAGGATGTTATCACTTACATTCTGTCTGCCCTGCAAACCAACAGACTGAAGCTCATTAAGGCTCAGACATAGACTATTTGATGATGGAGGTGGAAAACTACTCGTCTTGGAAGAGTTGCAAATGACCATTGTGTCTTGTGATTCCAACAACAGTGTTTAATTTGGATGGGTTTCCTGGGAAATATCAGTGGTATTAATTTACACCCTGAGGGACAAAATAGTTTGTGTGCTGCTTTCAGAAACTCAAACGTATACCATAACATAAGTGACACCAAAATGAGGAAGGTGATGGCTTGTTAACCCCATAGGAGATACACTTTCTGGGTGCTGGCTCACCCCCTTGAATGGAACTTGTCCCTAAATACCACTGATGTTTAATTTCCTGAAATATCCGACTTTGTAATTTAACACGGAGCATATAAAAGCACCTTTATTTTTGTTCTTCATAAGAATTGAACATTCTTCTGCTGGATCCTTCAAAGGATTTCGGTTTCTGTATAAAGATTGACATTGGCAACTGCACACGTAAACTCAAAGCTGCTCTTGTGGATCAAATTACTACATGTACAGTATGTTAAAGGTGTCGGCTGCAGTGATGAATCCACAGAGAATTATCACTTTGCGTCCCCCCCTTGTGTTCACAGCTTGTTGTGCTGCCCCCAAGTAGCCACGATAAAAAAAAATCAATTAATTCAGGTTTAAACATTGGAAAAACAAGTACCTTTCACACCCTCTTCATCACTCATTCCAACTCTTCCCATTAGGAGGCTGCTATAAATTCCCATAAAACCATTGATTTTGTCTTCCATTAACTTTATAAACTAGCAGTAAAACACATTGCTTGCTAGCAATTTGCACGTACCCAAATTTTGCACAGCCATATTAACTTTTATAATTAAGAATGTTCACAGTGTGTGTTTTTCACTTATGCTCCACTTTAAAGATACGTTTTTTTGCTATATGTTAGACAATAAAGATGGTTTAAATTGTAACTTTGAAACTGTATTGGCCAGCAGGCAGAGATGACACTATGCACATATTGTAGTTCATACCAGTTGCTGGTCCTGGGGTCCCCAGCCTGCGTATTGCAGCTGAGCATTTCGCACCTCTGGAGGGTTCAAGTTCCACGTTGCCCTAGGGTGCACAGACAGAGGAAACAATGCTATCAGATAGAAGTGCAGACACATTTACAGAGTGAGTGTCTGCTCCCAGTGCGGCTGCAGGAGACAAACAAGTGTAGAACATCTGAGAACAAAGGTTTAAGTGTATCCATAAATACCAGAGCTCTATAACAGTGTCACCTCTCCTTATTGGGAAAAGTGCTGTGCAGTGCAGGCTGCAGAATTAGAGGTGCCACTAGCTCTATGTCTTTGTCTGGAGCTGACGATGAATGAGGTCATCAGCTGTGTTGCTCCTATTGTGCACATTACCACTGGGTGGCAGCACACAAATATATTTGAGCATGAGAGCTGCTGATAGTCCCATAATACTGTGACCTGAGGAGGTGAGGTACAAAAGTGAAGCGTCTACTAACTGGACAATACGGCCATAATATGTCTTGGCTGCTGATCAGTACCAGTTAATCGAGTGCCTCGGGTTCTTGCTTTTTGATTTTACCACTTTGAAAATGTGTGCCAGGATTTTGTCAGGGGTAAGAATTATATTTTACATTTCCTGCTACTCTTTTATATGTTTTTAACACAAAGGAATGACAATCAGAGGCGTTAAATTGCAGCAAAGAGTGCAACCTCGTCAGGCTTGTTCCTTTCTAAAGGTATTTTAATTGTTCAGATGTAAGATCTATAGATGTAACGGAAAACCTGGCTGCCATATGATGTCACATATTATTTAATAATATATATGGTGGAGGATAACAGTGTAGTTAAAGCACCTGTTACAAGGATGCTTTGTGAGAAGGTAGTTGTAAGAACAATGAGTTGCTTTCAGAGCCACAAGCAACATAGTCAGTTGAGATATTATACAGTAGGATAAGATAATGACAATGGAACAATGAAGCCCTGTCGCCTACTTACGGAGTATCCAGACTGCAGATGATGTAGAAGGCTGTGTAAGAATGCTGGTACACCTGTAAGAAAAGGATTCACATCAGATCATTTCACATGAAGCACGTTGCAGTTTTACCTTGACAACTTGATTAAAACGGACTCTTTCTTTTCTGTCATTTCATAAGGAATAATGTGGCTGTCACAGTTAAGTAAGACTTACTAAAAAGTTCAATAGAAATAAAGTATGTGCAAAAAAAACCCTCTAAAAATTGACAATAATGAATTCATTGAAATGAAAATTGAAAAGGTGGGCTGTTAGTAGTTCTGAAGAAAAAATGAATACTTTGAAAATCTTTAGCACTGACATGAAACCTAGAACATAGGTAGTTTTTGTTTATTTGGTCTATATTGGTCTAC
This sequence comes from Etheostoma spectabile, assembly GCF_008692095.1. Lineage (NCBI taxonomy): Eukaryota > Metazoa > Chordata > Actinopteri > Perciformes > Percidae > Etheostoma > Etheostoma spectabile. The sequence continues at coordinate 6,443,461 of NC_045754.1, forward strand.
AGGTCCTTTACATATCAAAACAAATGTTTAAGAGTAACTTAACACTCTGTTATAATGACCACTCAGCTGCAGTGATGTACAACTGTACTCTAGGGTGTGTCAGTACACCGTGACATCACTGTTGGGTGTGATTACATGTGAAACAGCCTTTTCACTTTTAACCAGACAAGGCAGAGAATATATCCTTTCATGCTGCTTTTAATAGGGGTGCCCCCTGAAAGTCCAGGAGTCGAGTCATCTATCGGTGACCCTGCAGTCGTTTTCTTTTGTCAGTGAGTGCGCATTCCATTGTATTTTTATTTTCTAGCAGGGCGAGTGTGCCGAACAGTGTTTCCCACAGGTGGTCTATAGATATCCATGGTGAAGACACAGCTAAAAACGTCAGTTAGTTAGTATTCCCTTGTTGTCTGCCCAATGGATTTTCTGATTGCAAAGAAAAGAATGGTCATTTTTATTGTATTAGCGACAGCTGAATTGGAATCAAATCTGGGAAAATACATCTGATTTGGATACTGCCATAGCTGTTAGGTTACTCTCCGTGTCAACTTATTTGTCTCTCTTCTATTTAAAGCTGTTATGGATTTGACTGGAATTCACTCTACGTCATACAAAAATACACTAGGCTACACGATGAAAACCTTAAAAGATCTCTCACACTGGCCTTTCATCTTTGAAATCTTATCTATTGATGAACGTTTCTTGACAGATGTTTTCTACAAAAACTGTGTGTGTTACAAATAGTTCCATCTGATTTGTGTTACAAATGCAGGAACGTATTAAGTCACTGCCTACTGGAGACACAAACGGAGGATGATTTGTCTGTGTGTAAGTATGCAGACGCTGCGATCCATGCAACATGTTGCAGAGATGAGGTGTGTGTGACTGTGCATTGTGTGCTGCTACAGTGAGCGTATAGCAGGAATGACTGTCATCTATCTACGGGATGGAGGTTTGGATGGAATAATAAATGCCAACAACACACAAGGCATCTCTAGTTTGATGTAATATTCCCTGTTCATCTCAGGCAATAGCACAAGGTTATATCTCTCCCAGCATCTTTCACGCACTAACAATAGGCAAAAACTCTCCAGTGGTAAGGCAAAATGAAGTAAACACACATAGATCAGCTGCCTGAAGTGAATATATCTGATCCACCTAAATTAGGAGCTGAAATGTTTTGATACATATCAAGGCGCTGGCAGTGCTGATGTCGTCATGGGACACAGAATTTCACAGCAATGATACATTCCTAGTCAATGCTTCCTGTTCCTTCTGCTGATCTCATATCTCTCTTCCTGTGAGCCTGTTTCAACACCAAGGGGTTTGTTTGTGTTTCTGCCTCCTTCACTACAGTTCCACTCGGCTGTGCTGGCCCCCGCTGCCATCGCTGACAGGCAGCAGTGTGTGACAGGCCTTCACACCCCGCCATGATTACTTTCTCCTGCCTCCCTCCTTCCTGTCCCCCCCCCCTCCACCACCACCAACTTCAATGCACTACGAATATGTACCACCCCACCACCACCACCCCAGTAGAGGCGGCTGACATATTTGGCTGTCAATTTGCTAATTCAAAAAACAAGCAAACAAATGAGAAGCTCACCGGTGCAACGTTGTAGGCCAGCAGCACATGCTTCAAGTCAGGAGACACCTCATACTTGCTGGCTTTGTACATTTCCTGAGAAGCAAAGGCAGACGTAAGAGGGAAAGAGAAGACAAAAAGATGAGTCCTTTAACCGTGCGTGGTATTTTTTTCATTAAACTAGTCCTTAAATGACTGCGTTTGACGGATTGCCCAGCTCCTGAAGCAAATGGGAGTTGCATTAATCTTTGCACTAGGGCTTAGCGAGTTGATGGCGGACATAATGTTGTGTGTCGTCACCCAAGCCGCCGCAGTGCTGATGCTACATCTCCATTTCCATCTCAACGTTTCCCCCCACATACCAAATACCCAAAGTTTTAACTATGCAGTTCACATTTCACAGCAATAATGGATCATTTGATTAAGCTTTGTAATATAAAAAAAGAGCTTTGGGTGCTTTGATTTGCTGACACTATAAGAAATGTTTTAATTTAATCCATGCAGCCACGGTCAGTTATTTAGTCCTTTGATTGTGAGAAAGTAAAGAGAAAGAAAAGATGTCAAAAGACTTACAAACTTCTTGTTATGCACCAAGATAGTCTCCTCAACCGTGTCGACGTTGAACTTGACAACGTCGCCATCACGATTGCGGTATAATAGCTCATTACCTGCGAGGAGAGGGAGAGAAATAGAGACCTTGATTTTAGATGGTCCATAATCATGTAATATTTACGTTCTACAGACATACAAATTATTCTAATGATCACACACACAAACGTAGAAGTGCCCTTTAGAAATCCCTTTAGACAAAATCATTCCTGGGGAAAAACACAAAGGCGACCAAATATGCTCAAATTCATTCCCTGGCACGGACACAAGAACAGACACAATCACTGACCTTTTACAGGCAGAGCGCATGAGAGCAATAATTAAGCTCCTTACACAGAAATCCTAGAACATCGGACAATCAACACGTGGAGAACAAATGAACTCAGTGGCATGAGACAGTGAGTGCGAGCACCACTAAGGATGTTATGAGCTTGGCCCTTCACTGTAGCCCGATGTCCAATATGCCAGTAATAAGACAGGCATTTTAATTGTCTAGTTTCCTGCATATGTAGGCCCTAGAAATTAAAATTCTGGTTTCAAAACACATAAAATGACCCTTTTTACATGATAGCTCGATAGTGAAGGCAATATTCAATGTTAATGCAGTTATAAATGGATGTAAATGTGATTAGACTGTTCTTATATAGCACTTTGCCAGTCTAACGACTACTCAAAGCGCTTTTAGATACAGGAACCATTCACCATTCACACGCATTCATACACCGAGGCTACCGTACAAGGTGCCAGCTGCTCATCAGAACATTCACACACAGGAGCAATTCAAGTCTTGCCCAAGGACACTTTGACAGGGGGCTGAACCGCCAACCTTCCCATTGGCAGGCGGCCACTCTACCACTGAGTCACAGCCGCCCCGTCCCATGTCCCACAGTCGATGACAGTTGTAAGCTGTTATTGACTATATAATTACATTTTAGTGGATTTTTAATATCAAAGGCATATTACATTATGTGTGTTGGAGAGTTTTTTAGCAACCACAAAAGTGCAACTTTTATGAGTCACTAAGGGCCATGGACATGTGTGTTGGATTTAAATATACAACCAGTGCTTGGAAAGCAATGATCACAATTTTGGCTTTAACAATAAATCAAATTTTATCGGTTGATATTCTACAATTTTGTTATGTTTGAAGGTATCTAAAACCAAGTCCTCCAGACTCAGTCATGAACTGCCTGGCCAGGAACAAGCCTTTCTTTCAAGCACATTAAACACTTTCGGCTTTCCAAACACAATCAGTCAGTCTGCCAGGCGACCTGCGTGTACATTGGAATGGTTGTTGTCAATTACTTCTCTTTCATAAAACACTAGTTAGTTTCAAAGAGTCTTACTTTGATTTAAAGATTGGTTCATTTGACATTTTATATGTGTCTATTGCTCATCAGTTATAGGTAGATACAGTAATTTAGGTTAATTTTATCTATAATTTGATTTAACTATGATAGTGAACCATTTTAACAATGTTGTGCAGATGATATGTTACAGTGAGTTCTGAAAGCCCACATTTCAGCACCTTGCAAAAGTAATGCTAAATTGAGTGGTTTTGATCAACAAATCTACCAACTTGGTTGCAGATACAGTAAGCTAGAGATAGAAGACTGTAAAAAATGACTTTTTGTCCCTTAAAAAACAACATTAAAGTTTTTCTAACTAAAACTCAGACTAACACTCTTTTTGATTGACGGAAAGCATGCCCCAAAATTGTCTTTACAATTTGATTTAAATAGTGTGAAATCCTGACTGGAGCATGGAAGTACGTGGCATCACCCTTTTCCAAGAAAACCTGACCTTTTCCATGTCATAGAAAACGCCCGGCTTTTAATATAACTGAATACAAAAGCTTCCAGTACAAACATAGCGAGTTCAGGCCACTGGAGGAAACCCTCGAAAGGAGCCATTATTTGAAAGATGTATTAAAGTTCATACAGCTCCTCATCCATCAGGCTTTTATCAGGGAAGGATAAGTTTAATACAGCAACTGCCCCCTTTCACCTTCAATCCATCTGCGCTCCTCTGTCTTATTGCTTTAGTGATCCATAGGCGTGTGAGCAACCACTCCATTTGGCGAGGTAATTAGAACCCAGAGATTGTTATGCAGAGTGCTCTCTATCTGCTAGCATATCTAATTGTCCATTAGAGGTGACAAAATTACCATCACAATGGCTTTAATTCAGAGCGTGTTGGGGAGAGCAGTTGCAGATATTTTTAGATTGGCATAGCCAAATGCTCCCTCAACAGCCTTTGTCTCCTTATTTAGAAGCCATCGGCATACTAACAAGGGTCTAAAATGGACTCCTTCATGGAAATCATGGTGATAAATAAAAGGGGGTTGCGTTATTCCACCATGCTCCTTTATCTTAGTTTGACTTTGTTTGGCATCTTGATAAACTGTCTAGTTTTGTATATTAAATGGTAATCGCAGACGTAGGGTTGAATGTGTATAAGGAAAGACAATATGGTGACACATCAGTGGTGAAAGGTATTGAGTGGACTTGAATTTGTTTCGTGACTTGCTCTGTTTTCATAGTTAGACTTCAGATCTGCGTCTCTTTAAGGCATCTTTTTTCCCCCCATCTTTATTCCTCACCGAATTGCTGATCTCCTTCTTTATCCACATGCCTCCAGACACCTCAGATATTCCTCAGATCTCTCAAATCCTGCCCACCACTGCCCTCTTAAGCCCTCCTGCTGAGTCATCATTTTAGACCTTATCATCCCTTCAACTCGCCAACTCTTTGTTTTCTGCTCTTTCAAAGACCAAGAGCCATCTATTCTTTCACAGTACCCTAAGCATTATGTCTTCCCTTCAATCTATCTCTTTCTAGCTCTCTCTCATTCTCTTTCCTCTCTACTTTCACTCGCTGTGCATTTGCCCTGGGCACTGTTTTCTGTTCTGATCTATACCTTTCCACGGCACTATGTCTTATTAATACAGCCTCCTGCCCTGGGCACAGCCCTATCCCAGCCTCACTCCAGGGAGGCAGGCGGAGCGCCGGGATGGGGGAAGAGAGGGGGGCAGAGATACGAGGCGACACACTCGAGTGAGATGGAGAAAAAGAGACTATTGCTTGTACAATTCAACTCCATGGACTTCCCATTACAGAAGCACTTATGAAACAGTCTTTTATTTGTGAAACTTCCACTTTTACAGGTTCATTTTTGTTTGTTACAATGTAAGTCATCGTTTTGGGCATCATTTGGATTAATTATAACACTCAAAAAAAACTCTGGGATCTTCAAACGAAGCAAGTAACACGAGCACTCAGACAATAATAAAGGTTGCAAACAAGGCAAGCCTATATTACGCATATATTCTCCCATTTAAAATACAACCACAGTGTAGAATAGCAGATCTCTGTGTGCACAGTTATGGTTCCATCAGCTATGGAAACAAGCAGGTTTAATGGTCTCCCGGGCTTTGTTTGTTTATATGATTTCAGTATGATTGAAGATTAGGGCTGGGCGATATGGAGAAAATCAGATATCGCGATATTCTTGTCCTAATACCTCAATTTCGACATTGTGGCGATATTATGGGGTTGACAATTGGTTGGAGAGGGTTGACAGATTGGTTGGAGAGTTAGGTGTGCGTTGCTGAGGTGCCCTTGAGCAAGGCATCAAACCCCCAACAACAACCCCTGACGTCTGTCCATGAGCCTCCACCTCGCTCTGATAACTCTATTTACTGCATGTGTAGGTTCTGTTTGGGTGAGTAATCTGTCTAGCAACAGATTGAAATTCCTTCGAAAATTAATAAAGTATGTCTTCTGCTTATGAAAGGAGCGGCTAATGTAGCCTCAAGCCTGTAGTCTCAAGCAGAGACGTGGGCCAAGCTACAGAGCTCTGGTAAACTCATTTTTTGTGACTCCACAATTCCAACGACATATTCCAAACTGACCAATATTTCACAAATTCAAATGTATTTTTAGTGTTTAAATGTCCATGTCCACCCCGTAATAAATAAACAACTGTCTTTATAAATTAACATTTTAGCCAATCTAAACCATTTTATTTGGAGGTAAAATTGAAAGTCAAAAGTCCAAAACTGTTTTTGCACACAAAAAACTGTGTGCATGCAAAACTACGACAAATATGAGAAGTTGAAACTGGGAAGTTGGTCTGTAGATAAAAAAACATTACAATTCTCTTAAAGTTTGGCTGACCTCGTGTTTTATTAAAAACCTATATGATCTGACAGATTGTCAGATCCTTTCACCTGATCTGACACTCCCCGCTACATCCTTCTCCTCAATTGGGAAACACAATTTTTTCTAGTGTATTATAGGTTGTAGTAAAGCTTCAACAAAACCTTTTTCGCCTCATGTGCAATACAACAGCTTAGTGCAGAAAGATAATACTTCTTCAAGGACATTGACTCTAGTAGACTCTTGAAGTAAAATGACCTTCTTCTGCACTGTAATTGTGAGACTTTTTACAACCTTGACCATTCTACTACCTGCCTCGTGCTCCTTAGCCATCCCCACTGAACCCTTTCATTTAACGTTCTCTAGAGTGTATTTTGTGTCAGCTAAGAGGGTTAAAAAACTCCAAGAGAGCACTGTGAGAGTCCTCAACAGGCATGTCCTGATAGGAAAAGTTGCAAGAGGTAGATTGGTTGGATTAGTGAGTTTTTTTTGTCTCACATAACATCATTTACCTTAAGAGTAAGCACTTATGAAGACAGATTCCATTGAAATGTCCTCTGGTCTTAAGCGTGAAAACAGAAACTGATAATAGTAATTACTTCTTCATCACAGTATGAATGGAAATATTACCCACATGTCCCTAACCTCCATATAATACATTGCCATGTGATTACAAAACACACTTGGATGAATGAAGATGGTTTCTGTAGGCTTTATTGTTAGCCTTGAGGTGAGGCAGGGTTGCAATGTTAAATTCTGGAGTTTTCTTCTCGGTCCCTGGTCATTTGTCTGTTCTCAAGGCTGCAAATGATGACTGGTCTGATAAAAGCAACACAAGCTACCGTGAGAAGAATTATGGCGTCTATTTGTGGTTAAATAAAATGAAGTCTCAGACGCAGTAATAAAGTCTTACATTTTTGCCACCCATTGGCTTAGATGAACTGTGAAATATAGGTTAATAACAAATTAAATAGCAGTTTTAATAAAAAATCTCACCCTTGTATATTTCTAGTAATTTCATTTCATTTGTGGTTGGTTCTTGAAAGGAAATTACATAATAGCTGAAAAAATAATATCTGAAAACATAATAGCTGTGTGTCTGTTTCGCTACTTTTGCAAAGCTGCACCGGCAACACCACCAAATTTGAATTCTATTTCTGACTGATTTAATAAATGAGCAAAAAAACAAACAGCAAAGCAAACAAATAAGCAGAAACCTTGAGTATGAACCTGCTGACAGAATATGAAACCACCCAGGGTTACTGCCAACATGCTGCCGGCCAGTTCTCACAGTGGAAGTCATTTATGTTTATCAGGAATGCCAATCAGCCTGAGACTGCTGCTTTCATTACTCACTGTCTCTCCTGCTTCTGAATTCACCATTAAGGTTAGAAGAAAAATGGCACATTGCCCAGTCACTTCTGTTTCATGCTGTTTAGCATCTCAAACACAGAATGTTATTTCTCTTTCTCATTATTTGGTTTACTTTGACCTGGCATTATATTAGGGCGCCGCCAGGGGTCTGAGCAGTAATAAGAGCAAGTCAAGTTTAGTGTCAGCTCATCTGCACTTCCAGATCTGTTTTCAAAAATAACACATTTACAAAGGGCAGTATTATGACAATATCATAAACTGAAACCCACCTGTCCCCGAACTTAGCCAGGACACACTCTCTGTCTGCAGTTAGACCATATCCTTAAAAATCTATTACCCCAGAAAGCAGTCAAGTAGAACTATTGCTAAACATTAAGTCCTCAAAAACTCACTCACTGCTCATCTAACTTCATATTCCTTCCAAGATGATACCCACGGGAGCACCCAAGTGTTCTCAGAAACCCTCCATCAGCTTGCTAAAAAAAAAAACTGTGTGATTTGTACAACCTGTAACCTCAATTTGCAATTAATCCTTAAGTCATTGTGTCATTGATTTGACGCACTGCCTCTGAGGTGACGGTCATTTCCTCAGTGCCTGCCAACTGTTCATATTCTCCCTATAAATCCACAATCTCTGTTGCTGCTGCATCCACAGTCCTGTCCTATAGTTTCCCCTTTCCCTTGTGTGTTACTGTATTACTTTTGCTTTGCCAGACCTTCCTGCACAGCGCTGCTGAGGAGGGTCTGGCTAAGCCACACAGTATTCCGGGGTGGGAGAAAAACGTTGCCTTGTTTTAATGGCATCTCTTTGAACCAATCACAATTGTCTTGGGCATCGCTAAGTGCCAGACAATGCCATGGTAACTCTGCAAAATAGCTTCGTGAAGGATGTTGTTTTGGTGGAACGTGTACGATCAAAAGTTGTTTTAGTCATGCAACAGAAATTTCAGATTGGACTCTCTAGATTGACCCTGCAGAGATCTGAGGAGCAGTT
>NC_045754.1:6452186-6457584 GCF_008692095.1 Etheostoma spectabile
CTCATAAATCAACCAGAGTTTAAAATCCCAACAAAAAGAAATCGGAAGGTAATGGACATCCGGCCAAAAATTAGGGACATCCGGCGGAATTTCTGGCAGCACCTGAACAATCCTGGAAATGAAACGCCGTCGATATAGACTACTGTTGCAGTGGTGTGTTTCCTTGTGTACTATTTGTATAATATCATTAGTGAGGCTAGCGCCTGTGAAAAAACAATTATGACACTAACAATAATGACATTAAACATCAAAGCAGGGATTGGAATGCATTTTCAATATTGTCCAGGCTCTTTGAGGATCTACCTAATTGGCCAAATACTTTCAGATGCAGGTTATTTGTAATAATTCATATTTCCCCCACCATTTAGATTTTTCTTCTTCTTAAAAAATAAATAAAAACTGAGATCATAAGCAAATGTGTTTGCAGAATCGCTGTAACAAAATTATCCAGCGGGCCTCTTGCTGTGAAGGGATGCTTACAGCCTTTCTGCTGTGTTACACAAACACAGTTAAGCTAGGAATCTTCAGTGATAATACTGCTAAACTGAATTCAAAGGACTGTAAGTCTATTTCACGGCTTGGATGTGAATGTCACGTGCAGTAAGCAGACAGGGATGTGGACGTGCTTACTGGATTTTCAGCTGCATTAGAGATGTGTAAACATACAGTGGTAGCGACTGCAAAAATGTTACATCATGCATTCCCGCCTTAACAACAGACGCTTCTGCATATGGAACTGTGGAGTATATCACAAACAAGGTCTAAGGATAATGTGGTTCACAATATGTGCAGCTGCTCAAAAGAGAAGAAAACATGACTGTCCCTAGTGCATTTGTGTGTGTGTCTTTGTGTGCGTGCTTGTGTGTGTGGGAGGGGAGGGGGGCATAATAGTAAAATATATTTTAGTGAAATAAATTAAATAAAAAAAAACTATTATTCAGCTGTAAACACCAAAAGGCCGACTAACAGAACAGAATACAGATGACTTTATCAGCTGGATAAAGGTAGCCTACTGGCATGCTGCCTTTAAACAATGGCTTCATTTTAGGGAGTCAATAGCAAAATTGGCTTATGGTTTTGCCATGGACTTTAGTCTGAAACCAATTTCCCATTGTTTCAACAACTGTTAAGATAACTGTATTGGCCAATGAAAAATAATGTCTATGGACAAATATGCTACAACTACCCATATATGTATTCTACATTTAAAGAGTGTATCAGGGGTTTATAGATGGTTTGAATTGTTTTAACAACCAGTACCAACAATATACCTGCTTTTTCGTTACTGATGACAAAATCTATTTTTTCAGCATCTTGTCTTGAGGAACATACAGTATATATATCCCAGCATAAGCAGTAGCAGAAGCAGTAGCAGAACAATACATACACATTAGGGGGCTATCAACTACAAATCTGACCAGCCATTAGATGCCAACCTACAGTGGTGTGAAAAAGTGTTTGCCCCCTTCCTCATTTCCTGTTCCTTTGCATTTTGTCACACTTAAGTGTTTCGGAACATCAAACCAATTTAAACAATGGTCAAGACACACACGTAAACACAAAATGCAATTTGTAAATGAAGGTGTTTTATTAAAGGTGAAAAAAAATCCAAACCATCATGGCCCTGTGTGAAAAAGTGATTGCCCCCTAAACCTATAACTGGTTGGGCCACCTTAGCCAACAACTGCAACCAAGCGTTTGCGATAACTGCATGAGGCTTTCACAGCGTCCTGGAGGAATTTTGGCCCACTCATCTTTGCAGAATTGTCCTAATCAGTTACTTAGAGGGTTTTCGAGCATGAACGCCTTTTTAAGGTCATACCACAACATCTCAATAGGATTCAGTCAGGACTTTGGCTAGGCCACTCCAAAGTCTTCATTTTGTTTTTCTTCAGCCATTCGGTGGTGGACTTGCTGGTGTTTAGGATCATTGTCCTGCTGCAGAACCCAAGTTCTTTTCAGCTTGAGTACACGAACGATGGTCGGACTTCTCCTTCAGGATCTCTTGGTAGACAGCAGAATTCATAGTTCCTTTTTCACGGCAAGTCTTCCAGGTCCTGAAGCAGCAAAACAGCCCCAACCATCACACTACCACCACCATATTTTACTGTGGGTATAATGTTCTTTTTATAAATGCAGTGTTCCTTCTACGCCAGATATCTGGACACACACCTTCCAAAGTTCCACTTTTGTCTCATCCGTCCACGAATGTTGTCCCAAGTCTAGGGATCATCAGAGGTGTGGTGGAGAAATTGAGACGAGCTTTGATGTTCTTTTTGCTCAGCAGTGGTTTTCTCCTTGGAACTCTGCCATGCAGGCCATTTTTGCCCAGTCCTTTCCTGATGGTGGAGGCATGAACGCTGACCAACTGAGGCAAGTGAGGCCTGCAGTTCTTTGGACGTTGTTGTGGGTCTTTTGTGACCTCTTGGATGAGTCGTCCTGCGCCTTGGGGTAATTTTGGGCGGCCGGCCACTCCTGGGAAGTTCACCACCGTTCCATGTCTTCGCCATTTGGTGATAATGGCTCTCACTGTGGTTGGCTGTTTCCCAAAGCTTTGGAAATGGCTTTATACCCTTTCCAGACTGATAGATCTCAATTACTTTCTTTCTCAATTGTTCCTGAATTTCTTTGGTCTCGGCATGATGTGTAGCTTTTAAGGATCTTCTGGTGGACCTTACTGTGTCAAGCACTCCTATTTAAGTGATGCCTTGATTGTGAACAGGTGTGGCAATAATGCCTGGATGTGGCTAGAAAATTGAACCAGTGGACAACCACAGTTATAGTTGTTTTAACCAGGGGGCAATCACTTTTTCACACAGGGCCATGATGGTTTGATTTTTTTTCACCTTTAATAATAAACACCTTCATTTCAAATTGCATTTTGTGTTTACTTTGTTGTCCTTGCTATTGTTTAAATTGGTTTGATGTTCCAAACACTTAAGTGTGACAAACATGCAAAGGAACAGGAAATGAGGAAGGGGGCAAACACTTTTTCACACCACTGTATGTTCTTGTCCTGGAATTCAAATATCTCAGATTTGAATTTCCTGTTATTTTTGGGGCTGAGCAGCAGTAACTGAGTCTTTGTACAACTGTGTTTTAAGCTGTGATTTAACACTCATATAACCTGTTAAAGACCTGCACACAGGGCATTTGAAAACCTTAGTGCACTGCCAGTGAAAGGCATGAAAAGCCATGTTTTATGTTTAGCTTTTGACCTTGCAACTGCAGAGACCTTGCCTGAGTTCTTGAGACCGAGCTAACAGGTTACAGTATAAAGCTTACCATTCATCAGTAACATTTTGAATTACACTTATAAAATGAAGTGGAAATTGCCAAAAAGGAGCGCAATTTAGTCCCTACTGGAAGTTCTGATCAAAAGCTTTTTTTCTGAAAATTTTGTACAATGTCTGCCATTGCTTCTTTATGAAAGGAACATAATCATGATGAGAATTATATAAGGAAGTATGATTTTCTTCATATCACAGGCAGAAAGGAGTATTCTAAGTTTGGCAAGATTAAGTTGGACAAAACATGAATTTATTGCGGTTTTTCAAGTTTAGTTGCTTAAAACTTGGATGAAAGATGACATCCAACTCTTCAGATGTTGCCTTGACGTTAGCAGCTAAGGAGCTAAGAGACTGCTGAATTTTGTCATGAGACGCACTGAAGCAAAGGTATAATTCCAAAGTCTGCAGCTCCTCTTCAGCTGTGCATCAGATGCTTTGATATTCTATTCCCTCAGGGTGTTAAAACCCTGAACAACATCAGTATATTGTGACAGCTTGTGTTGTCTAAAGAGTTGTCGCACCACTTCTGCTGCTTTCTGGAGGTTGAAAGGGACGACAAAATCTGAGTTTGTGCCGAGACACACCCATAGATAAAGCATTAGTCGTGCTTGCAGTAGACCCGGGCTATCCAAAAAGAGGATATTTGCACCGGCTGCTTCATATTATGTTACCATTTTACAAAAGCTGATTGTGTGTGACACCGAATGAACACTGGATGCTAACGGTGGGTGTATGGGCTAATTTGATATGTCTCATTGGTAAGAAAAAGATCCCTCGCAGAACTCCATTAACAAACGGCAATAACATAATTACTCATGTTGTGTCAAGGTGGCTGAGCTATGAAAAGTCAATAAGGGAGTGAGACAACTGGCTAATCATCTCCAAAGTGACTGCTTTACATAAACTTCAGGGATTGTGGTTGTGCATCACTCAGAAACAAGGTAATTCTCAGACATGCTCGCATAAGTGTACACACACAGACACAGCAAACATCACTTCACTCTTATCTAAATCACAGTCACAAGCCCCTCTCAAAGTCACAGCGATAACCCTTTTAAGTTAGTCCCAATCGGTCGAACCGTACACCATATTTAACAAACATCAACGAGACAAGAGGCGTCCTGGAGGGGCAAACAAGAGAAACGTGGCCATTAAAATGGCAAGCAGCTGCTGCAGAGTGCCTGCATCGTGTCCCACAGGGCTGGCTTCACCTTGGTGGTGTGAGGATGATGTTGATGCTGTGTCTGTTTGATTCAGATAGAGTGGTAAAAAACAGGCGTGTGTGAGATATCAGCAGTGTCTGCTAACTGTGCAATTACCTAACCAGAGGGACTTATAATGATGGTGTCAGAACACAATCAGAATACTGATGCAGGGTTCAGGGTGAAGTAGTTTATGCAGCTCGTGTTAAATACGATCACAGACTTAAAAGGATTATTTCGTTTTATCATAAAGAACCCGATCCATGTTAAAATTATATGTTACCACTGTGAATTCATAGTTATTCACACACAGTTGGCCAGTGACTCTGGCCATGTGTTAACTTACATAAACCCGATCCGTATGACTTGCACACACTGCGGTATATGGACTAAAATTTGGGGAAAAGAACACTTATATCTGATCTGATGTCAGTAGTGGCAGATACCCGGAGTGAGGTGTCAGAATTGGAATTGGTGATGAAGAAGTTTGATCGGTGCATCCCTAACGGTCACGTAATTTAAAAGTGAACACATCCCAAGTGTAGGTAATAATCCCTCAATCTGTAGGAAAACTGGTGAGTATGGCAGGTCAAATTTAAAACCACAAAGTCAAAGTTGTGGTAGTTGTTTACAACAAACCATTTGGACCTAATCTTTCCGTTGGCCTTTAATTTTGCTTCAGTTGCTTTAGTTTAGCTAAGGTCATATTTAGACAGACAGTGTTACAGCAACCTGTGACTGCATTGGGACAATGGGAAAAAATGCAGTGTTGTATGGCAAAAAAGTGAACCTTGCTCAACTTTTAACCAGGGCAGCAGTTTTCAGATTACATCACATGCTTACATAATTGCAAAAGGGTTCTCCAATGTTTTTTCAGTTATTTTTTAAAAATGATATCAGATTAGT
>NC_045754.1:6457594-6466232 GCF_008692095.1 Etheostoma spectabile
GGCCTTTGGAACATTGGATGAATGTTTGCTGATGATGGGCAATGTAGATATTGCATATTGCATAAGATCAGCCACCCACTCAGATCAGCTGGTATTCTGTCTATAATAGAGTGGTATGGAAATATGTAAGTGATCCCAAACCTTTGACAGGAGGTGTCTATGTCTATGTATTAAAAACAGGATGATTCTTCTGTTAGCCTGTTGATTCCTGCAACAGAATATACAAATGTTGCCGGTTTAACTTTCCATAGATCGCAAATCTTTCCTCATAGTATTATAAACCATTGTGCTATATTTTTGGCCTCTGATAAATCTTTAAGTTAATGGACCTATTCTAACCATCCTACCTGGACCTGAAGTACCTTAGATTTCTCACCACAGGGCTGAATTAGATATACAGTATGTGTATGAATGCTTGACTGCTCACGTTTCTCGCTCCATCTGACTGCTATTAAGTAATGTTGCTGCATACTATGATCTCAGCATGTAACTTGGTAAGTACACTTTCATTACAGATAAGACTGATAGACAAAAAACACTCAAATAAAACCAAAGTTTTAATCCAAATGCTCCTTAAAAAATGATGATCCATTGGCTGTGCAGACAGGGATGAGAGTCTCTGCAACTATAATGAGGGGCAGCTTAAGGGCACCTAATGATCCTCAAGTACAGTATATTGTATATCCAAGTTAATACTGTTAGACAAGACATGAGGGAGCAATTTCTCCTGGTAAAAAAAAGCCTACCAATATATCATCATTAAGAATTCTTGAGCTTATATTCAGTCTGTCTCCAGGGAGTAGATTGATAGGTGGAGACAGCCAAGGTAAGGGAAAACATAAAACTGGCTAAATTAGGTTTAAAAAAAAAAGAAAAAAAATTCAATTTCAGCCCCCAACCAGGGAAGCCATTACTGCAAATCCTATCGACAGCTCTAAAAGAATGCAGGTTGGTCGAGCACTGGGTCTAGTAGAAATGACACACTAACCAATTCGGAATAATCAGCTGATGGATCTGTCTTCCTCTTTCTCTCCTCCTTGTCAGCCGTGTCTGATGATACACTAAAAATACCTTGGGATCAAGGATGGTACTGTCAAGAGCACAAAAAGGAAGAGTTGACGGAGCGGACTGCTTTCTAATTAAAAGTTTAATGGCGGCTGTTCCTTTATGTACGGATTATTACAATGCTCTGTTCATTTCTCTGTGCATCTTATTTAACCACCTCAGGTTAAGGGAAGAAGACAAAAAATAACCATTGATGATAATGATCTAATGATCCTATGTAATTCAAGCGCTCTCTTGCTCAGATAAATCTGATCCCTGTTTGAGCTTTTGCTGAGAATACAACAGATGTTACCTTCCAGATGTGTACAGTACAACCTCAGTTTAGGATGTGCACTAAGGCTTACTCAAGCGTGATCGATTTGTTTACAACTTTTCTGGGTCACAGAGAAAAATGGCGACAAATCAGCCATGTGGGAGATGTCTCATCCTTAAGCACGTATGGGGACCTGTAGCTAAAACAAACACTGAACTCAGAGATCCAGAGGGAAGCCATCTTCCTGTCACTGATATGGGTTTTCAGCTTTCTAATTACAGCCAATAACGGAAGAGGAAGGCTTTGCAATTTTGCAATACAAGATTTAACAGCTGCGCCGCTTCTAAGAGCCATCTTAAATGCTGTGATTGGAGGAGACAGCTACGTTGTGCAGGAGAGAAAACTAAAGTGACCTCATTAATCTTTCAGCTGTACAGATTCCTCACATCCTGGAGCTGTGATCATTGTCTTCAATGTGGCACTGAGACATGGGAGGTAGCATCGAGTCGCTGTTTTACCTTGATACAAAATAAAGTATATCATTTCATCTCATTGGCTCCCTGCGGTGCCGTCAGCGTTTATAGTCTCACAGCCCCGCTGTTAATAACAAATATTGTTTGAAATTGGTGATGATGAATTGTAACAATAGCACCATCCACGCACAGGCATTGATCAGATAAATTGAGGGCTGGTGGTTGCAGGTAATTGGGTAGCTATTGAAGCATATGGAATAAATCGTTTGGAGGAATGTCAGACAGAAGGACAAAAACACACACACACACACACACACACACACACACACACACACACACACACACACTGTAAAACAACACAATTTTGCAATATGTATTGACATGTTATTACAGAAGGACAAACATCAATTTAGTAAATATTAAATTTGCCGTTTCAATTGTTATCAGCTAAACACAGATATATATAAGTAATGTTATTACATCAATACCTCCAATAAGTACATCATTATTGCCAATTGTTATTTATGAAAGATTTTTGTGAGGTATTATTGGGTTATGAAGCTGTAATCCAGATGCACTAGAACTGTATTATGAGTGTTTGGTTACTGCAGTACGGTCTTAACGACTCAGCGACTCTCTTCCTTGTTTCTTGAGGTGTTGGAACAGATTGTCTGTGTAGTTTTATGTTGTTTGGCTGTGCTTTAATAAATCTGCTCTTCTCCCTCTGACTGTGAAGAACTGCCCTACTTGATTTTTGACCAACAATACATTATGTAGCTCTTATGATTTTAAAGTTGCCTATTAAGTTAGTCGCATTAAGCAGATTTAGACAAATAGATAGAAGCGAGAGTCAAGAAATTTTCCTTATGAAGTTGTTAGACTAATACAATGCTCGACACTTATCCTCCATAGAATCGTGGAGGATAAGTGTCCCATATTTCCTTCTCTTGCCTTTCTCTTTGCAAAGCGTCAATAATAACCCTTTGATGCGTGTGTCCGAATCCAGTTGTAATTTGTGCAACCATACGTTTAATAAGATTACTTACTGCTTATCCATTTGGCGTTAGGGTCGTGAACCTTGAAGTCTTTTCTGAAGAGGTCTGCAACCGTCACCTTGCCTTTGAGAGCCAGCTGGTCGTCCTCACCTGCAAAGGAAAGAAGCAAAACATTAATATAAAGAAAACTGAGCAACTCCTGTGTACCAATCACTACTTTACATCTTACACTTGTAGGTTTTTCGTTCCATAACATCCTGGAGGAGGTAAATGTGTTGTAAGAATTTTAAAACCTGACATCGGCAAGTTGGCAATAAAGCTTCTTAATATGAGAGGGAGGTTGAAGAAAAATATATTAACAAGGACAAAAGTAAAGTCGACATCTGTGTCTGTAAATTCCTCGGTAACCAGTCTAAGTTGACCTATTTAGAGATGTTCCAAACTCAGTCTGTTTCTCAAGCTGCTTCCTGTCATCCTTTCTTTTTAGTAGCACTGTTTAAGAATATACTTCTACATAACATCTAGTTCCTTCATAAGCCATGTTATAATCTAAATGGCATCTGATATGCTGATTCAGTTTGTCAGTACAAAGACACTTAACAACAAAGTCTTTTTTATGTGTGGTGCCAGTATTGCGAGCAACATGTCCAACTGAACCACTGACATCCTGAAATAGATCTGGAAACAATGCTACTGATAATTTCACAGCTCCTTTATTAGGAGGTAAAACTCTACTTTGCTTTTGACAGCTTCTCAGGATGGGACCAAATATTTTATATGTTCTACTTTCAAGTAGTGAGAGGAGCACAAAATCATCCTAACTACTTGACTCTATTTTGTCTCTTGTTGAGAGTTTTACACAAGAAATATAATAATAAAATGCATCGGATTCAGTGTAATGTTTTCGTGCGTAATGATTTTTATCAGAATTTTTTTTTATATATATGGACTTGGTGTGCAAAGGCCTTAAGAGTGAGATATCCTCAGAAAGATCCTGTTTGTTAGACAGATGGACACATTCATATCAAGTTGAAGAAAAGTGCAGATATAGTTTACAGAACAGAATAATAGCAGAAGACTCTATTGATGTTGAGTTTTCAGATTTTGGAGAAGAAAGAAAAGAAAACCAGGGTGGGTGAGGGTGATTTATTCTATTATTAGATGGTTATGCGAAAATAAACATAGAACTGGAATGACACCGGATGTAATCAATGGGAGGCATTTAAAACAGACTGAAAACAAACCATATGAAGAAAAGAAAAATGTAACAAAGAAAATAATTAATTTCCTTCTAATTCTGTCAAAAAAAACCATGTCCTCTTGACACATTTTGATCACCAAGTGTGTCTTTTTCTTCAGCAGGCTGGAACAGTTTGCCTTTTAAAAGGACAAAAAACACGAGTTAAACAACAAAGCAGAGCTCCATCGCTCCTCCCTCAGGCCTCTTTGATTAAGACTAGCGCGGCTTCTGATCATCAAACCAAAGAAAGCATATTTACAGCAGATGCCTCCTGCAATTCATTTCAGCTTAATTTCATCCATCAATGCTCATCATATCATCTCCTGCTACATCATCATCATATTACTCATTTAACCTCCCTATAAATAGCGTGGGGGGGGATAAAAAGCAGAAAACAATATATTACGAGCTTCTTTGTATTCAACAAGACCAGTAAAAGCCTGACGTTTCATTTCACTAAGTTTCAGTTTAACATTCATTTCAAACATGTTTTGAGGGATTCTGTCCCCAGCACAGGGACATTTTGACACGACATGGCACTTGATGGACACATTGAGGATCAAAGCTGGAATATTTTAACTACAGGACTGTCTTTCTAATGTGTGATGTTTAATCCCTCTGCTAAGCCTGCCGGTGTCCATGCTGCAGCTGTCGTTTTATACGTGAGGTAACATTTTCTTGCTCTTGTACTTTTTTATGACTTGGATGGGTTAGACTGTAACATGAATTGAACCATGGGAATTAATAAAGTTTTCTGTATCTAATATTAAATGTTGTTTTTAAATTGTGTGTAGTGTGTGTCTGAGCTTTTATACTTATCCAGGTTTCTCTTTTAAAAAAAGGATTAATTAACTAATGTTCCAATTGTATCTCTCTCTCTTCATACGGAACATTACACCAAAATGGCTTTAAAAAAAATTAGAAAACCAAAAAAGAAACAAGAAGTGCAACATTATTACCAATTGCTATTTATGAAAGATGTTTATGAGGTGTTATTGGGTTTTGAAGCTAAACTCCTGAGGCACTAGAACTGTATTATGTGTGTTTTGTTACTACAGTACGTATTCGTAATGTGACTGTTTCTTTACAGTTGTCATTAAAGTAAGTTATTGTAGTAATTCAACAAATAAAAGTAGAACGTCTAGAATTACATCATAGTGACATCAATTACTGGAAGAATTACATACTCAATATTTTGACAACCTGATTTGGATGAATGAAGATTTGCAGCAGCATACAAAAACATCAGTCCCTCCAGGATTTTGAGATGTTGCGATTGCGAATTCAACCAATCAATGCGACTTTGTTGCGAGTCGCAATTTTGAGCAATCCAAAGGCTGATCAAAGCAACAAATCCTATTTCAGTTGCTTTTTTGAGTTGATATAAATGTAACTGTGTTAAATAGGCATATGATATCACCGCAAATTGTGTGAACCGAATCAAATTTGTATCATGACAGACTTCAGTAGTGATATCAGTAAATATTGTATCAGTGTCCAAAGAATCAATATAATAATGTATTGAAATGAAACTTTACACTCTTACATGCCAACGTGCTTGCAATGCTCGCAAAGTGTCTAAAGGTGATGGCAATCCCTTTTAGTTTTAAGCAAAATATTGGTCCAAAAAACTGGTAGACTCATATCGTCCTCACATTAGCAAACTATGGCCTGAGACGGATTAATTGTCACAATGTGATCAAAACTAAATGCTGTGTCGGTAATGGACAAACTGGACAGAGGGAGAAAAAAAAATCATTAATAGAGAAATGTTTTTTGAACTGCTATAGCACCACCAAACCACAAAGAAGAAGAGCTCCAAATGCAAAGCCGTACTGTGACCGCGTCCCCTAATTTTAATCTGACACATGCTTTGATCCATGTGTCACTGCTGTCGGAGAAATCAGTTCTAAAGAGCTGACGGATGCAAGAAGGGGAGGTTCAGACAGTCTGGCAACACAAAAATAACACTTAACAACTTCCTCTTGTCATGTTAACACCATGACATTACACACTGTTGAAGAAAAAAAAAAGTTTAATGTCAGCCTTCGGATCAATGTGAGATTTTAACAACTGGATGTGACTATGCAAGTCTGAGATCTTACATCAGAAAAATAACACCAGAGAGCAGTATTCACACTTTAGTGACAGCCAAATGTCTCAAGAGAATTTGAAATATCAATAACAGATGATGGAGAATAGGTTGTATAATCCAAACAATCTTGAAACCTTGTATGCATTATAAATTCACGTATTCAACTGAAACATAATTGAACTTCAAGAAGGGTTGATTATAATTAATCATTTAGTGAAGAAAGTAAAAAAATGTCTGGCAAAAGCTGGCGCCTTAATATTTAGCAAACTGCACTTCTGACCTCTCATCACGGGGTGCACATTTATGAGTTGAAGAGCGAAGAAGCAAGGTGATTGCCTTGCACAGGCAGCTGGATTCTTGCGATAACATGGGAATTCATCTCGTCAGGCTTCAAGTAGTCTATATCAACAAGATTTAATTTCCAGGATTGTTCAGGTGCCGCCGGAAGTTCCACCGGATGTACCCTAATTTTGTTCAAATGTCTGTTACCTTCTGCTATCTTTCTGTTGTAATTTTAGACTCCGGTGGATTTAATGAGGACTATGGTTAACTGCTCCTCAGATCTCTGCAGGGTAAATCCAGACAGCGAGCTAGACTCTCTGTCCAATCTGAGTTTTCTGTTGCACGACTAAAGCAACCTTTGAACTACACCAAAACAAGTTCCTTGCCGAGGCTATTTTGCTGTTGCATTGTGGGTCCGTCTGACGCTTAACGCCGCCTAAGACGATTGTGATTGGTTTAAAGAAATGCAGACAAACCAGAGCATGTTTTCCTCCCATTGTGGAATTCCATGTGGACTAGCCAGACCCTCCTTTGCAGCCCTGTGGGAGAAGGTCTGGCAATGAGAGAATAGGCTTCAATAATCATGTGTGTCCACACCGCAGAGGACAGAACCAGCGTCTAGTGAGAAGCTACTTGCAGCTAAGGCCGTGGTTTAAGTGTGTGTAACGGCCAAAACTCTTTTGTTAAAAACAACAATACGTATTAGACGGATGGTTCACCCAGTTTTTTAATAACAGATACTATACCTTACGTAAATTTGATGTATCTTTTTCTTTCTAAAATAAGACAAATGTAAGTATACACCTTTGATTGTGATACGTCATAAATCTTGTCCCCCCCCCCCCCCATTCAGCCAGTGTAAGTCATTGTAAAATCAGTGGTTTCTGAGAAAAAATCTTTGACTCAACGTGAAGTGAAGAAAACGTTCTAGACAAAATTTAAATTACAAGAGCGTAACAAGGACTTGCATCACTCTCCAAACTGGTGCGTCAGCTGTGTGCGCGTGGCATATTGTGCCTAACAGATGGACAGGCACCGACAGATCCTTAGTTCCTCCCCAATTTCATCATGAGGGACAAAAAAACCTTTGAAGGCATCTGCTTGGTGCATCACTTGAGTTTTGATTCTGATTATCGGAGTCACCAGAGTGGTGTATAGAAAGCAGGGGAACGTAATAGTGCATATAAGTTGCATCTCCCATCAGATGGCAAGGCTTAACAGGGATAAATAGTTATTTCATAATTAGTTATGATAGCCAGATTTATAGATTGAACACAGCAGCAGTCACAGGAACTAATTAAGTTATATATGTAAGAGTTTACATTTAAAAAGGACTTTTTTATATACTGTAGCATAATCTCTTAAAGGCAAATCCAATTTCTGTAGTAAAATATGTCTTTATCTTACTCTCACAGGGGGTGCGATCATAGGCAGAAACTTTGAATTATTCTGACAAAAGCCAACTGTCGGCCACAGCGGGGTCAGCTCAGTTTATATGCTAATGGAACATGGCCTCTTCTCAACACAATAGAGTTTGATCGAACATTGAACCTGGCAATTTGAAAGATAACGGTGTGTCTCTCTGGGACTGAGTCAAATACAGTAACTCTGCAGTGTTGACTACAAAAGAAAAGATAATCCTATCTAATAAAATTGAGGTTTTGCAAGTAGGTCATTCTAGAATTAGATATTCACCACCTGAAAGAAAAAATAACAAGTTACCTTTGAACTGGAGGCCAATAGAAAACTAAAAAGAGAGTAAATAATAGACTAATGTTGACAGGGTGGACAGAAACATGACTCCAAATGAATCCTAATCTTGCTTTGTGTCTGCACGTTTGCCATATAAATGTTATCAGGTGATAATATGTCAATAATGTCTTTAACGATGGCATTCTGCTGCCAACAATCAGTTATGGCAAGTTTGACCAAGTATGAAGAAACTCAAATGCTAGTTGGAGTAGCTTTGAGAAAAACTGTGCGTATCAACATTTTTTTATAGTAAAAACACATAAGCGTCATGTATAGTCATGGAGCGCAGCTTTTTTTTACTTTGGCACCCATGGTATCCCTATTTATACCGGTCGCAGAGAGGCCGCAGAGAGGTTTAAAAAATAAGTTCATGGTGATTTTGGCCGTCTTGACTTCTCACAGCGAGACACACAATTAGGCACACAGAGAGAAAGACCAAGAGGGTGGCATCCATGCAAGCACGCACGCACGCACGCACGCACG
>NC_045754.1:6466242-6467471 GCF_008692095.1 Etheostoma spectabile
CGCACGCACGCACGCACGCACGCACACGTCTAGTATGAATGGCCAAGCGCACAATCAGGCACGCATCTATGCTTTGTGGGCTACACGCGGTGTGTTTTCACTGTTATCCAAGTTTCTCATCACTCTGTGGCATGTGCACGTGTCTGTCCTCAACTCTTGTCACAGAATAGTTGGTTCGGCCCCATTGTCCATTTCAGCTAGCTCACACAACAAACCTCCTCTGGAGTTGCCCCTTATGAGGTCATAAGGGGCAAGATTACCTCCCCTTTCTCTACTTTGCCCGCCCAGAGAAAATGGCCCCCCCATGAGAGAGTGACATCATGGCTTTCAACCGAGCAAAGTGGCAGTTGGTCAAGCCCCCCTCCTCAAAAGCTAAAGACTCAGAAATGGCACATACTAAGGAAAGCTCAATCTGAGACTGGCTCTTTTGGCTGTAATTCTGCACCAAGGCTGAATTTTGGGAAAGTGACTTCAGATATGGTATTAGGGGACCACTAAGGTCTATAAAAAGCATCCAAAGAGCACCATGTCATGGGAACTTTAATGAAAAACACCACCAGATGCCAACAACATTGTAAACACAACACAGGACACACATCCATTGATGTGTTGATTTTTTTCTGTGAATGTGTTTTTTAGGTATCCTGCTGCATACTAAATTTCCTTTCATAAGGATAAATAAAGTGGAACTTGAACTTGTTTTCCCTATAATAACAGATCATTTTCACTATGCAGCACATGAGAGCCATTGTGCTCCTAATGTACTGAATTCACAAAGTAACCTGTTCTGAAAAATGAATGACAAATTGTTCAAAATAAAAACATTAAGGACTGCATATACCGTATGTTCAACACAATGTTGAATGCCACTAAAGTAGCCATGAGAGTGATCTAACTTAGTGTTGGCTTCATGCAACAATCTCGGTGACTGCTTGCATTCAGCCACACCAAATTAACGCAACATGCAATCCTCCCACAGGTTAAGTTGGCTGTCACTCTGTCAGTCACCCTGACATCCTTCAGTCTGAGAAACACCCCGATGCCAATTATTGTGAACATCTGACCTAGTTGTATTGATGTAGAGAACAGAGCAACCTCTTTGCAATATGGAGCTATCAGTTAGAGCAGGCACAGGTTGTCAAAGAAAGCAAAGGAGAGCAAAACTGTGCGTGTGTGTGTGTATGCGTGTGCATGTGTGCGTGTTAGAGAGAGAGAGAGAGAGAGAGAGA
>NC_045754.1:6467481-6470211 GCF_008692095.1 Etheostoma spectabile
GAGAGAGAGAGAGAGAGAGAGAAAAGTGGTTGTCAGGAGCAGTTAGAAACAAGCGGGCCTGTCTGGCAAGGGAACATCCATCAACAAACCCTTCTAACTGAGTGGAAACAACATGCTATCTCATAACTCTTCACATGAGCCGCACTGCTACAGTCTGCAGTTTGAGGTGCCCTCGTTCTCAAAATGAGTCTCCTTCATGTGTAATTATAGAAAACTAAGTTGTTCTAAATGGCTGTTGGGTTTAGCATTTTAATAGCAAGTACTCAGAGCCCTTAACAAGTGATACAAAACATAAGAATTGTACCTTACACTCTCGGGGCTCATCTGCACTGCACAAAATACCCATAGAAATGTCTGTAATTAAGCCCTGAACATCTCATTTCCTTAAAAGAAGTGAAATAAAATGCTTGTTGAAAAGATTTGTTTTTTATAACCAAGCTCAATGTTTCTTGATTCTGGTTCATGATTATTGTCTTGCTTCACGATTCTATTCTTGATGTCCTTATAAAACAGGATTTGTTTAACTTAATGTAATAACCTGATTCACATCAGTTATTTTGCATTTTCTTAAATATGTGAGTTACTGGCAAGATGCATAACTTATTTGGTTTATGTCAGTATTATTTAGTCGAGTGTTATCATTCTGTTTGGACAGTTATTTGCAGTTAATACCCTAGACAGATTTATTATACACTAAGATGTCTCTTACCATTTTACCAAGTATGTAGTCCACTGGTGTAACACAGTGATTGCAGCATAAAGTGTTCTTCATATTATGAGCCTTTGGTGAGAGGGTTACATTAATAAAGTGGAGGACATAGGACTAAATCAAACCAGCTTGGGAAGATGTTTTTTGCAGTGTAACCATCATTGACTGATTTACAGCAGCTACTATTTTTTGTATCAGTACCTGAGAATCAAAGCGTGCACTCTCACTCTTTTTGTCACACAGGATGGAATTCATTTTAAGAGGCACAGATAGCAAATTCTGCACTGACATGAGCCTGAATAGACCCATCTACTACACAGAATAGAATGCAATATCGCCGCAGCCTGCATCTTTGGAGATCAACATCAGTTGTGTGTGAAATACAATACCCTTTTCAGTGGCTATTTGCAATTTAAACACACAGTTTAGGCAAACCACACCATTGTTGTTTCTCCTTTTGCGACAAGAATTTTATTTTAATGATGCTCCCTCCGTATACGAGTACGCAATGCACAACAACTAGGGACAGTTGCTCAGTTTTTAAGAAATAAGAACTTGCTGGCAGTCTGCAATGTTGTGAGTTTCAATTAGTTGGTTATTATGTGTGTTAAAAGCCCCAGATTACATGGCTGCACATTTGTTTTTTCTTTAACTTTGTACAAAGAAATATATTAAACTGTGCAGAATCCAGTGATTCAAGCCTGAATATGATCGCTCCAAGAAGGAGAAAAATAAACTGTCTTTGTTTAGAGAAAAACAACACTGTCCTTGAGGAATGATTCATGGAGCTGCTTTATTCTGAAGCATATCTCAGTTGGTCAAGATACCCAATTAATTCACAGCAACTTTTTTTTTAAACGCATCTGGTAAAGTCAGAGCATATTCTAATTCAAAAAATATCAAATATCCTCTATAAACCCTTTTTAATGGGCCGTCTGCCAGAGGCCCCACAGTTGCTGCAAGAACCCGGGCTTGTGTTGAGACTTGGAACGGAGCAGCGGTTCTGCTTGAGCACATAGAGTCAAAACAGGGAGGGAACAGATTAGGACGAGGTACAAGCTGGAAACACCACCTGCTCGGCCTCGTCTTTCTGCCTGACTCCCTTTGGCCCGCCTTGTTTGGAATTGGCACAATAAACAGCTCCGGTTTATCGGAGTTTATTACAAACGCCCCGGGACAGGAACAGAACACGGCCAGGAGGTGACGAGGCGTTTTAGGTGTTCTTGCTGCTCTGACACCTGCTGCAACACTAAGGTCTACGCCGGCAATATTGTTGCTCCGACACCTTGTGTACACGGATTGTGTAGAAACATTGATTGTATATTAGGATAGCGGATCACGCCCCTCAAAACATCAACTGCAATTGTCTGAGACAGAAAATCATAAACAAGGGCACAGTGATCACTGTCTTTGTAACTGAATGATATTGCACACACACTGGAACTTGTCTTGACTGATTTGGCTGTGGCAGCGCATAAAGCCATATCAATGTGCTTTATGAGCCTAAATATACACAGATGGCCCATTGATTAAACTGTCATGTAAATGTGCAAACAGGAAACTTGAAAGTCACTCTGAAATGAAACTCAGAATGCGTAAAATAACTACGGAAATTGCAGACGCCCTAAACATGCATGTGTGTTGTGTGCGTGCAGGGCAAAGAAGCACTGAGTAAAGAAGACAAATGGGAAATGTGTTTATGAAGAAAGCAATGCAGTGCAAGCTGACTCCAATGCGGTTTACTGACCTTCCCTAAATGTGTCTGTTACAGCAAGAAAAAGTGTCAGTGTGTAAGAAAGAATGCCTGTGTGTAAGATAACTGCAACTGTGACAGTACAGTGGGTGACACTGCAAACACTGCTTGAGAGCGTGGACCACACACAAGGACAGAGATACAGACATACATTGTTTGCATTGTTTGTGGTGAGATTGATTGTGAAACCTAATGGGCATGTCTGTGCATAATAATATCCATGTAAACAGAGCGATGTGTGGTGCATGGTGTTGTGACCCCCCCCCCC
>NC_045754.1:6470221-6474712 GCF_008692095.1 Etheostoma spectabile
CTCCCTCGTCCTGTGCCGTGTACCTGGTGTCAACAGGATGACGGAGGTGACGATCAGCGAGCAGATGACCAGAATGACAAGAAGGGCGATCGCTATTCCCTTCCAGTTCCTCTGCGGAGGGTTACTGCCCACCAGCTCCTAGAGATAGACAGAGAGGAGGGGAAAAAGACATGGTCAGAAACCGTCAAAAAGACTATTACGGGAGGGAATCAGAGTACGACTTACGAAGGATGGGGACAACATGAAAAAAAAAATTGAAAAGAACAATATGTGGTAATATGAGAAAGAAGCGAAAGAGGGCAACATTTGAAGAGACGTATATAAAGGAAAAATAATCAGAGGTTGTCTAAATTGCACACTCATGAAAAGGAACAACGGGGTGTCAGTCAAGGACGAACGTGAGTCAGTCCCAGCATCTCGGTTCTCAAGGAGACATGCCAACGGCAGCAGGGGGAAGAGGAGGAGGGGGGAGAATTCTTAATGAGCCAAGCCTCAGCGGCCATATCCACCAAACGAATGTGACAGATAAAAATGGAGCCTACGACACGTTGGTGAATTGCATGCTTGACAAAAGCGCAGCAACAGTGGAGGGAATCTTTGGGGTTGGGGAGTCTGAGTTACTTGAAGGGATTTTTTTTTTTTTTCACTTCTGACCGACAAATACGGAAATAAAGTTATTGCAGTTTAATATTGTTAAATGTGAAAACTGAATTTTAAAGAATGATTATGGCACTAGACAATGTACCAGGGTATACAATGAAAACAATAAAGCAGCTTTGGGCTTTTGGTACATGTCCAAATCAAATAATGTGCAGGAGAACTTTATATGAGAGGGCAATGTGATGTGTCGCAGGTGGCTCGGTTAAGAGAAAAAAATGAAATAAGCACAAAATTTTTTCACAATATATTAACGTTATTTTACAGAAAACAACAACTAAGTATGCCAAAAATGCTCAGGGAGACAGAATACAAAACCATCAGAGAAAAGGCTGATCTAGCTAGGGGAGTGTGTATACAGTATGTTCCTCAGCTTAATATCCTCTTAATATGACACAATAGGGATACCATTCACAGGATTTCAATGTTCTCAACAATGTTTCTCCCCATGTCAAATGTCTAATGTATGTTTCCCTCAGTCAATATGTTTAAATCCCCCACAGCTTTCAGCCAACTGATGTTATAGGATACTCCACAACACGCCCTCAAATTTGTGGGCAAGACAGTTTCCTTGTATATCACCGTAGTGGTTTAACATATTTTTACCATATCATATCATAGGATATCATACTTTTAGCCGAAAAGTATAGCCCCTCACCAAATAAAGTTGTTACGGTGTCAGCAAACAACTGCCAATTCACACATCCTGCTGAAATGCATTAGCATTCACCCTTGTTTCTGGTCATCATTCAAATGCCAGTCCAATATTCATTCTTTAGATGTTTTAGCTGTTTCAGTCTTCCCCATGTCCTAAGGGAAATACAGGCTACATGTCTTTAGCTGCTAAATTAGCTTCACTAGCCAGTTAGGTCCTGGCAGCGTACAGTTGATTTATCAGAACAGTTGTCAACTTAAATTATAAACCTTTTTCACACCCTTTTCCATTTAAATGCATTAAGTCCATTGTTAATATATAAAAACAATAGCCTGTATATTTTTAAGTAATCACTTTAAATTCTATTCCACTAGGTATAACCGAAGAGATGCCTACCTTAAGGTAACTTTAAGCTATGTGTACACATCTGGGCTATTATATCGATGCTACATAAAACGTTGTAAACCTCTGCCAGCTGAAGCATGATGGAGACGTAATTTAAGATATAATGAGTGATGTTGTAATCTAATACACTTTTTGTCAAATTCAGTGACTATCTCCTCACGGTCATGTAGCTCTCTATTTCATGTGGGCGCTAAAAATCTGGTGGTTATACACAGCTCTGGCTGTGTAAACAGAAGACAAACAGAGAGGAGTGCATGAACCACAAAACACTATTTCGGCCAACCGGCAACAGGCGGCTACTGGTTGGCCAGTAGTTATCTGTCTGTGAGTCTGGGGGCTTCTGAAGGATGGAGATTATATTTGTTTGGCTGTTAAGTTCAAATATCAACAATCTTTGAGCTGCATCGCTAACTGCACCTTTAAGGCGCTATAGCAAATAAAGCAGCCAGAGAAAAAGGCTCAATGTGTGACTTTTTTAATACAAAGCGTCAAAGTGTCCACCTTAGCTCTGCTTGGTATTGCTTGGACATAGATGAACCAGCCCCAGAACCACAACCAAGTGACAAACTATTAGTGGAGGATTAAGAAGTTCTTAATTAGTTTATAGAGGATAAAAAGAGCAAAGCAGAGCATGTGCAGTGGGGAACAGTGGCTGGAGCCTTAATGAATACACGCTAAGGCTTTAATGATGCTGAATGGCTGAGCTATGAAGCAAACCTTTTAGTGACCTCGTTCCCACCTTAATTGAAAGGAGCCCGAGACATCATTACTGCAGATAAGAGCTATCGGGGCTATTTACCAGACTGCCCATTACACACATTCATTACAACAGTTAGTTAGCTGTATGGCCATAATGAGGAGCAGTGGCAGCTAGACACAACACAAGAAACAAGAAAAAGCTGAACATTATAAGTGATATGCCTATTCAGCTACTGAGTTAAGCAGTGCAGATGACGAGTGATTTTCTCTCAGTATGAGGGAATAAATAAGCTTATGAAACAGATGGGAGAGTGTAAACATGATAGAGTTGTTACAAAAGTAATTTTACTGCTGTAAGTTCCCATCTGAAATGTTTTCTTATAATTATATCCTCAATGTTCTTCAAAATAGAAGAAAAGCAGTTTCTGGGATAACTTAAGTACTATTTATGTCATCAGCTTTAATTATTTTATAGGAAATCAATTTCTTTAAAACAGTCTCAATATATTGTGACACCCACGAGCCTCCGGACAAATAGCCAGATAGAAGTTCCCATTTTAAATATTTTGCGGTTGTCAATGGGAATAAAAAACATTTTCATAGTTGTTGAATTTAACCAAAAATTAAATTAAAAACATAATGTATTACTGGTTAATATGATGTCTGGTTTCTAGGGAATACAACAGAATTTTAAGATCAGTGATTAGATGTTTATAAATACAAATACATCTTGGGAGTTCATAACTGTCCTTCAGTTTAATGTACACAGACTTGTGCCTTGAACTTTTTTCAAAATAAAAAGAATCCACATTTTTCTATCACCGTTACCTTCCGTTTTGATTCAGCAAGAATTTCATGACTACTCAAACCTTGTAATTACTCCATCTCTTGTAGACGGATAATGACTGAAACCAATCACAAATTATTCAAAAAAACATAAATAAAACAGTAGGCCCAGCCCAGCTTGAGTGACAAAAAGACAAACAAATGACGATTTAACCTCTTGCACATTAAAACTAAAAAATAAGTCAACTTTCTTATGGGTCCAAATTCAAACTGAGGAACAGCTAAGTGACCACGGCCAATTACAGCAAAATTATTAGATCTATACACATAAACTACAAACCTACCCAGTCATGAGTTTAGTTGTTGAGAAGCAGGGATAATTTCAGAGATCAACTGATAAAAAACAATGTTGTGGGTGATGAGCCAACAGGCTAGGATGTGATTTATTTTCTCCAATTCTGTGCTGAGCCATCTATCTGGAACAATCTTTATGTTGTTCTGAAGAAGTGAAAATCCTACTGGAGATTTAGGACAGTCTTGGCATGGAGCCCACTGCTGATTGTTGTGGCTGATACAGTATGTGATTGAGTGGGATTTACAGTATGGGAAATGGTGACACAATTTCAGAAAAAACTGCTCTGCAGAGAACAACTATTCGCAGGCAATAATGGGATGTAAAGCAAGTGCGACAAGAGTGCTCAATGTGTGTAATGCACAATAAAAAAGCCAAAGAAAGCCTCATGCAATCCTGAGCTGAATGACTAATGACCAATATGTGTTCTATGCATTGATAATACAATTGAAAGCTGGTCATGGTTCTTTCACGTCATCTTAATTTCAACAAACTTATCTGTGTGCGTATGAAGGCATATGTGGAAATTCAAACTGAAGGGCAACCTAAACTAAAGCTGGATTTCAGACTGACGCATTATGTGTACCAAAAGTGATTTGGTCAAGGTAAAGTGTTCATTTAAATGTGCACGCTGTTTTGTTCCACAAATATACAGTATATCCACAAGTCAATGCAACTGCTCAATGAAGCATTAAATCTCACAGTGTTTTCATAGTCCAACATTTCCAAGTTAAGAATGTTTCTTTAAATTCACTTAAGCTTTCTTAATCTTCAAAAAAACTAGTAACCCTTCTACACTAATAGACGGTCTCTCAGATTTACCGCTGTCTAGTTGAAGTGAGAAGAAAGTTTTGGGGTACTGTCCAATGGCAATAAATGTTCACCTCTACTACTGTATAACAAGCAAACAAACACACACACACACACACACACACAA
>NC_045754.1:6474722-6479034 GCF_008692095.1 Etheostoma spectabile
ACACACACACACACACACACACACAAATACACAGTACACATGCTGCAAGTCTGCAAATTGCTTTTTTTATTATCTCTCACATTTTGCAACAGTAAACTCTGGCATGCTGAAAAATCTATTGCACTCTTACTATGACTATAAAGAGTCAATGTCAAACAGCATTTCCATATAGATCAGCATCTCTGTTGGAAAATATGGATATTCTAGACGTAGACTATCCCAAAAAAATACCAATCCTCCCTCTCAGAGAGCAAATGAGCAGCATTATTATGAGGATCCATACTTTCAGTTGAAGCATCCTAATAATTGGACCACAAAATATTCAGCAGACAAAAACCTTCCCAGAAAATTATTACACTTCATGTCCTATTTCTGGGCTTGGAGGGAATAATCACAAATTCAGTCTGTGTAAGGGTGCAGGCACAGGCTGAAAACCTTGCCTAACCTTACTGATCATGTCCCCTCTGATCTGTAATTATAATAATCATTGGCCTAATTAGCTAGACCTTATGTGCTGAAGTAATGACGGTGTGATTACAACTGACTATTGCAGAGGAGAGATGAGGTAAAAAATGAGAAGTGTGGAGACAGACATCAGAGCTTGCAGGAACAGTAAATAAATAACATGTTGGGAGGTTGCAGGAAGATTTACTGACAGGAAAGCTTGAGGCGTGACCAAAACATGACTGAGAGAGAAAAAAAGTATGGGACACTGTAGATGGATTGAGGTCCAAACTCAAGATCCTGGTGTTTTCTTGTCCTCAGCAGCTGTCAGGTTTAAATCTGCAGAAAATGCACAGAAATCATCACTGTTGATTCCTCCCCAAGAATGACAAACGCAACACTGTGTGCCAATGTCTCTTCAGGCCCTATATTGCACCCGGAGCAGCACAAAAGCCCAGCCAAGTGTCTTTGCATGTTTAAGACTTACGCAGTTGTCAATTCCCAATCCGGCGCACACGTCCTTTAAATAGCAAACGCACCTGCGTTCATCTTTGCACCCATGGGCGTGCTGGTCTTACAGGGAGATTCAGGTGAATTCTTGGCATATTGCTATCTCTGAGGCCGCAGGAAGTGATCACGCCATTGCCCAATAAAAATAATAAAGAATTTAATCGTTATTTTAACAGGAAATTAGTAAAATGCCACTAGGCTTATGCACACGCACAAAATGCTTGTTACACACACACACACACACACACAAGGAAGTGCAGCTGCACAAAAAAATGCGATAGATTACAAATACAAATATTATGGTCCAAATCCGCCACCATAATAGCAATGCGCCAACGCACAAACCTGCCTGGCTGTTAAAGGAAATGGGAGAAGACATTCTGATTGGTTGATTGCATGTTACGCCCCAAACACACCTATGCATTAATGAAGACAATAAGTACAACCCTTTTGAACGATGCGTCCGCCGCATGGACCCTTTTTTCTGCCGTCAAACTAGTAAAAGTGGATTTGGACATGCCCTAAACGCACCTGCACCATGAGCTTCATGCCATGCACTTAGATTGTGGAAATAGGGCCCTCAAAGTCAAAGTCTTTAAAAGTTAGTGCGACACTTTGAGAATCTTGAGCACATAGAGTCATTTCAGCTTTTTCTTTTCTTTTCCGTTGGTTGGACCAAAGAAAAGGCTCGAAGGGTTGGGTGCTGCCTGGTTCAGAAGCAACAGAGGTATGGAGTCCTGATCCTATTAAACCACTTATCTAATATGATGATTTCTATCCCTGTGAGATTTGTAAACACTCATGCTCCATACTATTACTGCAAGATAAAAGCCATTCAGCAGCTTCAGCTTATTCAAAATGTGGCAGCCCACATCTTGACTAACAAGAGCATACAGTAGGTGCTTTCTATAATATAGAAATTACCACAAAAGAAGTGCTGTCTTAAACTTTGCTTGCTGCATTATCATTGACTAATGTTTGGTATAATATAAATTAAAAATACAACTTAAATAATTTTAATATTTTTACCCGAGAATATATGTAGATCCAGTATGATGGAAGGGCTTTAGCCATGAGAACAGTGCTACATAACCCCAATAACCTCCACTAATACAGCAGGGCAGCCTGAACGTAGCGTACAAAGCACTCGCTGCACCACTCACTGCTTCTCATTAAGTTTATTGCTAGGAGGGCACTTTAATAACTGAAGGCCACTCAGCTGACCATATCAACGTTGTTGTCAACTCTTTTTTTTTTTCATCTGCTCTATGAGTGTCAGAGGACATTCCTCAGTGTGAATGACAGCTGGCTCTAGCTCCAGAAAATGTATATCAATGATTCGCCAACATCTCCCCTTTAAAAGATCCTGATCTTTAAAACTCTGGCCCCAGATTATATATATGGCATGTCTCCAGTGTATTAACCTGGATATTTAAAAAAAATAATTGAAAGCATGGGGTTTGCATCAACACTATCTTTAGGAGTAAGGAAAATACAGTACATCTTGCTAGGTTACAACTTGTGTGTGTGTTGCCTGTCTGTCTCAATGCTTTAACCGTTTTGTTTAAATTATTCTGCCACTCTCTGAAGAAATTTAAATTTATTTTGTATTAAAATGTGAGCCACAAATACATTTGTACTAAATCTATTGATATGATGGCAAAAGGAAAACAAAAAACTAAAGTCAAGGTTTAATGAAATGACTAGGAACAAGCCATGAGAAAGGCTGTATAGCGTGAGCAACCGCTCCATTTGTGCTGCCTTTATGGGACGCTAAACTAGAAATGAAGGCTTGGACCATCTTCCATTGCCGCCTTAATGCTCATGCTAAAAGATCTTGAGCGAGCATAGACTACATGTGCTCCCCCTGAGGATGAAATGATAATGCCTTTGGGCTCCGGCATAAGTGATGTTATAGGTCATTAAATCTGATTCTCAATGAATACACTAAAGCTATAGCATGCAGAGTGTCTGATATCTAAGGGCCTGTGGGTAATTGTATGTGTGCATATTTTCTGTCCATATTTCCATCAGTTTTTATTATTCCATACAGAATAGTGTTACCAAAAATACATTAAGCCCGCATTAAAATGCACTGATGGCACAATGTTAGTGGATATGGACTGTAGGGGACTTATAGAAAGCCTGAAAACCTCTTGGACACACAGAAAGGGAATGCTTTTTTTACTGCTGTAATCAAATCGCAACAGAATGTAATGAGCCAGTCAGCTTTTAACTCTTGCACGTTTCCAGAGGGCCCTAAACAAGCAGCCAGTGACATGCTCACTGACACTTTGACAGACACAAGATGGCACATGATGTTCATAGAAACAAGTTGGCATCTAAGTGGATCAAATCTGTAACCTCGTGTCGGGCACAGACTCTCCCATCGACGGATGCAAATCATAAAACAATTAGAGCGATGTGTCTCAGCATGACAGCTGTGATGTTGTGTGTACGAGTCGCAACAGACGTTGATGAGAGCAACCGCTGACATGAGGGTCGACAGGAACATTCAAAATGAATTAAGTTATTCAAGACGGTTTGTGGTTTCAATAAAATTATATTGGCAAATATCTGGCAGAACTCTGTCGTGAAAAACTGACAAAACACACCAACAAACCGAAGTGAAATACTACAGTAATAAAACAATGACTTCAACATTAACACTTTGAATAAGGAAAAGAGCATAGCTCAACAAGCAGTTAAAATGGGTATTAAATAAGATGCAGTTGTTGCAGTTAAAGGGAGTAAGGTAGTTTGAAAAGAATGGTTTTAAAAGCAGTTGTAAATTCTTTTATGGAGTCAAGTATGCGAATATGAGGGGGGAGTGAGTTCCTATGTTTGGGTGCAGCAGCATACAAGAAGCCAGTAAACCGGCTGAAGGGAGCTGGAAGGGGTGTAAGTCTGACACTAAAGGCGTCTTTTCAGCTCATTTTTACACTGCCAAGATGATTCTAATCCTCAAATACAGTAGAAGGATTTCAAATCTTTCTTTCTTTCATCTTCCTCAAATAGACTTAATTTTTCCAAAAATGTAAGTAGATTAATCTGAAATCCAAATCCTCTCCAATTGTTTAGTGGTTTTAAGCATGGGCAGATTTTCTTTTGCACCCTTCTCAATCAGACTTTTAATCTTTGACTAAAATCACGCCTCTCTTCGTCACAGGTCAGAGAACATCGACGCGACGGGATAGAATCCGAACCTAAATTGAACATTTTTTGCTGTTGTCATAACATGGCGCAGCGGGACGGCTGTACATAAACAAGCAGTTTTGTTTGTTACTCACGGCAGGAGAACTAATTTCCAACTGCAGTGTGTGTGTGTGTGTGTGTGTGTGTGTGTGTGTGTGTGTGT
>NC_045754.1:6479044-6479801 GCF_008692095.1 Etheostoma spectabile
TGTGTGTGTGTGTGTGTGTGTGTGTGTGCGTGTGTGTGTGTGTGCGTGTTGTTCTGGTTTGTTTGATTTGCGGGTAAATCTCTTCCAGTCCATTAGTGCGATGCTGGAGGAACCACCACCAGCTGACCTCTCTCTGCAGAGTTTGCACTAAATCACATCTCTGTAAAATACCATATAATACCTACTGCCAGAGGATGAATCAGTGTGTTTGTGTCTGTATGTGTGTGTGGCACAGAGCTGCTGCAACTATTTAGAAATAAACCTGGAGGAATGGTTCTCATGATATGATTTGCATATGTAATGTAAGTCTTCCTGAATCGCCAAGCCCAGACCTGCTAATATATGCACTTTAAATATGATTTCTGAAGCAGATATAGGCAAGATACCCATTTGCATTCAAGCAACCATTCAAGCAATCTATTCTGTATTTTCCCATGTCGCTATGGGAACAGAGTGAGAATGATTAGGGTTTTTATCGGCAAGGGTCCCCTATAGCTCTTCTGTGTGGGTAAGATGCGTTATGACACGGCTAAACAAGCGATGATATACACACATGAGGGGAAAGTGTTTCCTGCTTGGCTCTCATGTATAATGCATGAAGGCAAAATCTTTTTTTTTTCTTCTATTATTTCAGCAGCCTGAACAAATAAGTATTCTTTAGGAAACAAGAACAATACAGAGTAGAGCCAGAATTGAGTTTCTCCTCATTTCATCACTTTTCCTGTGGCAGTGTGTGCCTACACATCTGTCACAGAAA
>NC_045754.1:6479811-6485844 GCF_008692095.1 Etheostoma spectabile
AAAAAGTATCTACAAACGTTACCGCGGCTCGACTGACTCAAAGATTTACCTTCATCTCCAGACTTCAGTAGCAATACAAGTACATGCCTCCTTAGGAGATCTATTTTCCCCACGCAGGTATGATTAATTGTGTGGTTATGCTACCGTTAATGACAAATGTCTATTCAAAGGTTGTAGCGGGGAAATGTTCCATCATATTAGCCAAGTATTTGAAGCCATGCTTTCGTGTGCAAATGTCTGATGTGTCGACCTCGTGAGTCCTAGACATCTGACTTGAATTGGATCTGTAGGGATCGTAAGGGACAAACTCTTAAATAAGCTGTCTAACTGAAGTCACTAGCATTGCCTTCTTGTGTTAAAGAAAGTGTTACATTACAGTAAATGTGTGTAAAAGTATCAACCAGGCCATTGCTTGTGCCTGCTCAGCAGAGTTAATTTAACTCCTTTAGAAATCGATCAGCTCATTAATTTAGTTTTCTGTTGGGTCGGGTTACTTTTACAAGTCAGCCATTCATTAATTACTATTGACAGAATGTACACACAATATAACCTTCTGTATGGCGCAGTAAGTAATTCTTCAGTCAACTTCAGTTCAGTTGTACAAAGAGTGGGCTGCCGCTGCCTCATCAGTCAAGTAGGTGCTCAAGAAACAAAGAACGAAACATGAGAAAATAACCAAGCAACAATAAATGACTTGCTGGAAGTGTCTATGCTTTCTTCAATGAGCGGGTTTCAGCACAAGGCTTTTGTTATAGTGTTTTACAGAATGGATGAACGCACAGCCTACTCATACTATATCTACACAACACAAGAGTCTTTATCAATTCAAAATCAGTTTGGACCAGACATTAAATACCCTGCCACGTCCCGAGTGCAAAGTGTGTGTAATGTCTGTTCGAGTCCATGTGTGGACAGGGCAGGTCACTGTCCGGAGAATTCCCAGCGAGTGAGTGGGCGTGTTGACGTTGACATGTTTCCATCATGCAGATGGCTCAAATCTGGAAGAATATCCTGTCATCGATTGGAATCGATTCAATATCACGATGTCGCCTCATCAATATTATTATATATGCCTACACATGATTTTCATCAACAAATTCAAACAGTTAGATATGTTTGAACTACCCTTTTTATTGTATCTGCTCTTAAAAAAGAACACTTCATGGATGAAGTGGAGTCCATTGACTGTAAAACTAGACGAGAGGGAGGAGTGAGGGAGGAGCCATGTTATGTTACGCACTTTCACTGGCAATCACATCATAGCCACGCCCTAAAACACTCCCTGCTCTCTTGCCGATTTTTAAAATCAACGAGACCATAATTCAACAAACTAACATAATTCTGGGTTGCAAAAGACTTAAAGCTAGCGATTGAGACCATAAACTCATCATGAAGATGTTTACTGCGGTAATAAATCTAGTGAGAAGTGGGTCACTTTCTTTTTAGACTTCTACAGAAACCAATCTCCTTTTGCCATCGCAGGTGTCGCCCTCTGCTGGAATTCAGATACAATGTAGGTTTAAGGCAATTCACAAATTGTGAGCTTAGTCACAATTTCATTGTATATATTCACTGTTATGTACAGTAGAATGCTCTTTCACTTGTTTTCTCTTTTTCTATAAAAACGCAAACAAATCCAATCAGACGCTTCCCATTCAGAATAACTGGTACTGAAAGATCAGTTTACACTCTGTACCTGCTCAAGTTACTTGTGTTTTATGAGATGCATGTTTGCTGTTTTTTTTGACCGCATCAATCAGCCTGAAAGACGTCTTTCATGGAAGCTCACAGCTCCCAACCAACTACAAAGTCCTCTGAGCCCGTGTGGAGGAGCAGAGTTGCGGAGAATAAAGAAAACGCAAGAGAGGGAAGCAGAGAGAAATCCCGGGCTGGAAGATTTTACTGCAGAGCGCTGCACGTCCCTCGGCCCACACCCAGAGCGATTGGTATTCACTGCGGCCAGGCGGCAGTGCTAGTGTGTGCTGCATCTCTCAGGAACATTAAGAATTGAAAAGTATATTTCTTTCTGTTCTTATCTATCACCCTTCATTCCATAACGCAACACTTCGCCATGCCGCTCGGGCAAAATAAATTGCCGTCATGGAAACAATATGCACCGGCAGACACACTCGCTTCCTGGAAATGAAATGCCCCACAACCCACTGCTTCCAGGCGCAGGGGTCTAATAAAAAGAGGCTGCTGCTTCTGTTGATGTTTACCCAGGCTAATGTATTCTGGCCTGCTGTTTTTATTTTATCACTTTCTCCGACAAAATATGAACAATCATGTAGAAAGAACAGACTTCCAGGCTCTTATCATTGGCATAATGTTTGGCTGAAGTGCCCTTCCGATGAAAAATGTCTTTTCCTTTTCTGAAAAAATAAATCTCGACAAAACACCTGGTTTCACCTCTCTCGCAACATGAAAAAAATCAAGTGCTTGGGGTAGCTACTTGCAAAAACACTCACTGTTGCTCTGTGGGAGATGGAAGAAGCAGGACATTGATGCGTGCTTTAATGTATTATGAACACTCCAGCATCCCTGTGACTGCTCAGTCAAAGTTGAGATATGCTCAGTGAGTTCTCCATGAAGGCCCAGAGGACTCCAAAAAATAATAATGACTCACAGGGCATAATATATCAAAATCTGTGGTGAATTCCCTGGTTACGGCAGTGTTTACACAGGGGCATTTCCATCCATCTACTTTGTTTGTGTGGCCTCTCATTGAGTTGCCATGGCAACCCTGTCAAAGCCGCAAGAAGAATTCACCACTTACCCTCTGTCTGGCCACCTGTTGTTTTCTGCTGCAGGCCAATTGTTCATGCCATTCTGATGAAAATGGGAGAGAGCGATTTGCATGTAAGTGTGGCCACTTTATAATTAAACAGGTTTTTAAATATATTTGTCTATTAATTGGTTAAACACTTGTGTGCTCAGCGTTCACTTCAACATATAGCTCCATATTACATGAGCCCTTATGCAAGAGTCCTAAGTGATTGTTGAAGCATGTGTGACTGAAATCTACAAAAATGCTGTTTTGTCCCAGTACAGGCTGTTGCTGGACTCTTTTTTATTAGTAAATAATGTTAGGGTTCCAGCCTTCTGCACTCAACACAGCGTGAATGCATGGATAGTACAACGTCCTTTTTGTGTTTACAGTATGTCTAAGCCGTGCTACGCTTTGAATTGAGCTCATTAGTTCCTTTCTATTTGAATCATTTATGTGTTCCTTCAATGAAGTCACAAATGGCAAATTCCGACTTAAAACTATAAACAGGCTTTAAACTTGCAGTAGTTTTCCAGCAGGGTTCTGTAAAGTTAACGTTAACTTAATGAGAGGTTGGAGGTGCGCAGCCTGTTGCTTGCAGCTCTTCATCTAACAGCTGCTCCTTCATGTTTCATTACTCCCTGAAAAATCCTTGAGCCTCACCCTCACAACTGATCTGCAGCTGCTTAATACAGCTCCAATATTGCTGACGGAGAGTGAACAGCGGGGCTCATAAGCTGGATGACATGCTGCATTGTCTGTTTGTGCGTGGGCAGGTGAAGTAAATTCAGCACAAGATTGGCTGACTCTATCACTTGCAATGCCAACCACTGAAGGCCTATGTAAATATAATTACAAAATGTATATACATTCATCACTAGTGCGGACTGTAAATGGTATAAAAATAAGGTTAGATTTAATTAAAATTAAGGCTGTGCAATTTATCACAATTTTAATAGTAATTAGAATTTTGGCTCCTAATGATCACGACACAAGAACATTTGTAAGTAAACTCTTATTTTCTCTTGTGTTGTTAATGGGGGAAAAAAATGTCCAAATGGTGAAAGAATTAGGAGAAAGGTCACAATTCAAGGTGTTTTCCGTTGTACATTTTTTTTCCAAGTTCAAAAATCGCAAAATCTTTCCAAAAGACAATCACTAATCAAGGTAAATAATCTTGATGTCAATTTGGACCATAATAACCAAGATTATGATTTTTATCCCCATAATTGAGCAGCCCTAATGACTAGTATGTAACCCTAACCCTTATTATTCTTGGCATCTTTCTGCTTTTAAAGCTACAACATGCAGGGGTTCAAAAAGTATCCTTTACCTAAGTAAAATAACTAATAACACACTGTAAAAATACTCTTACAAGTAAAAGAAAATGTTCTTAAAAGTGAAAGTAGCCTACTCACATTTTAGAAACTGTAAATAATCAAAACAGTTCTGTCATTCAACGAAGTGTATAATTGTCTAATCATTTCATCTGGACTTGCAGGCCTGTACATATTGTTGGGAAATTTAATTCATAAAAACATATTTTATAGACTACATGTGTTTGTTGTGCAAATATCTTGACTTTTTAAGTAACAAGTGATTAATGTAGTGGGGTAAAAAGTACAATATTTCCCTTTGAAATGTAGTGGAGTAGAAGTAGAAAATGGCATGAAAAGAAAAGACTCAAGTAAAGTACCTCAAATATGTATTTGGGTCAATGTACTTACATTAAACCACTGACAACATGTATGTTTTGGTCACAATGCACATTATCTGCCTGTATATCTATTTTCAGTGACATGAAGGATGATTTTAAGGCATGTCAAGGGTTGTTTATATCAACCGAAAACAGGGGCTGAAAAGGGAAAAAAAACGGTGCACGGGGGAGAAAGCAGTACGAATGCTGGATCTGTTGTCAGTGCCTGTGGAGGTTTTATAGATGTTGGTTCCCTCAGTCTCAGGATACATGCTGTTTGAAGGTAGACAGCTCATCGAATTTTCAGGGTGTGAACTTGACCAACTAAGGTGCAGGGCTACAGATACACTTACTGCTGCCATAAGGCAAAAAGTTGTGTACTATAACTTTAAATCTACAAGGCAAGGCAGCTTTATTTGTATAGCACAATTCAGCAACCGGGCAATTCAAAGTGCTTTACATAAAAACAGTTAAAAAATAAATAAAAACAGATGAAACAATAAAAGTTACAGTGCAGTATAAGAAATTAAACATTAAAGAAATGAACAACCAACGGATAGTTGTTTCTTGACACAAAAAATTCTTCTGAAGCTCTTTTCTTGATAAAGTTTCTTTGATCTTGCTGAGACATTACACGAATAATGAACAACCTGTGTTTTACTCTTTTTACTATCCCCATTGTGAACACAAAACACTCCCCCCCCCGTTATTTGAAAGGTCCCTGTTCAAAGTTTGAAGTGTGCTTCTTCACAGAGAACACCGTAGCCTGTAGTCTCTTTAGATTCAAAGTTGTCAGAAAGGATCGCAATCAGGATGAGTTTTCCCTCACGGGAGGAACAAAAAGTCCAACCTGTTCTCAAGACGGACGTTTGGACAGTGGCTGTCCACGTCTGATGCAAAGAAAAAGGCACCCTTTCGGCGTGTGTGTAGAGTGTACTGGGGAGAGCAGCATCTAGATGACAGGGTTTAGTGAGTAGTATGTAAGGGTGGGGACTTCCACATAGGGAGGTTGGTTGGGGTGGTGGATGGGTCAAACACAGGAGAATGGGGTTTGTGTCCCGCGTGCCCTTAACTGTCCCATTATTGCCGCGTGTCAGGGAAGCCGCTTTCTTCTATAACAGGCCGTTATCCCCGCATGTCACGGAACCGTAAGCTCACCCACCAGCTTTTCCTTAACTTAACAGCGTCAAAAGGGACGGCAATAGTCCCGACCAAGAGCATGTTATATGACGCTAAAGGAGACGACCAAGCACGTGTTATATGTCGCTAAAGGTCTCCTGTTCTGTCTTTGCCGCCGGTCTCCTGGGAGTCCTCGAGGTCCTGCCTGGCTGCCAGAGGGGCTCTGCTTTTGCCACCAACCGCCTGAATGTCTTTGCTGTCGCCCGCAGCCCTGGGGTTCCTGAGTTCCAATGTCCTCTGCCTTCAGTCTCCCGGTGAGCTGTTCAAAATCTGCACGGCTTTCTACGTCACTAGGCGAGACGAGGTGGCTAACCGTAGCATGCTAGCGCTAGCATGCAAGCACGTTCTCAATGGCAAAACACTGCTACAACACACACTAGGTCACCATAAT
>NC_045754.1:6485854-6485944 GCF_008692095.1 Etheostoma spectabile
CAAAAGAACTACTTCCATGTCCCTGTTCTGCAGGCATTCCACCAGTGCGCCCTCGTCTAGAAGAAGTCTCCCAGCTAATCCTGCCTTGGA
>NC_045754.1:6485954-6486166 GCF_008692095.1 Etheostoma spectabile
AAAGTTGGAGAAAGAGTTATCTAGCTGATGTGATCTTACCTAGCTGTGTATGTGGAACTCCCAACAAAGATAGTATAGAAGTGAGATGTCTCACTCTTTAGCCAAAACAGCGACCTAAACACACACGGTGAAAAGAGGGTCTGCAGCAGTGTACAGTACAACAAAAATATGTTGTTTTTTGAAAATGAAACCATGTAAACCTTTTCTGGTAC
>NC_045754.1:6486176-6491555 GCF_008692095.1 Etheostoma spectabile
TACAATTATGAACCTGAAAATGAGCATAATATGGGCGCTGTAAGTCTGGCCAAATAATAATATTGTTAAGATTAGCATACTGATGCATTAGCACAGCCTTTCTCAACCGGGGTTCTGGAGTGGGAGCAAAGTGCAATATGAAA
Organism: Etheostoma spectabile; assembly: GCF_008692095.1. NCBI lineage: Eukaryota > Metazoa > Chordata > Actinopteri > Perciformes > Percidae > Etheostoma > Etheostoma spectabile. The sequence goes on from NC_045754.1 coordinate 6,486,320, forward strand.
AGTGCTTTGCAAAAGAAACAAATCAATAACGCAGCTTTTAAAAAAAGGAGACTTGAGAAGCGAAGACGATTCAATAATAAAATTCTAAAGAGATAATAGGATATTAGAAATAAAACAAATTGATAATAGTAAAAACTATTTTGAGATATAAAAAAACACAATACAAGTTTGTGACATATGAAATAAATATGAAATATGTTAACAATATTGTTAAAAAATGTTAAATTAATAAAAAGCATGTTTGTGTTGGCCGTCAAAGAGTTAGTTATATAAATAAATTCTACAATTGGGTGAGTGAGATTTAGCATATTTTTAGAGGGTGCCCTGGCTCAGAAACTCTCTATTAACACATAACATTCCGTTGTTTGTTGTGTTTTTGAATGTCTAATCAAAACTAACAGTTTGCTGCATTAAATCCCCAGACTGGCTTCAAAAATCTAAGTAAAGACTTTCAAAAAATTTAAAAGGACTTGATCACCTTCAAGAACTAGTGCAAAGAAAGTGAGAGGGAAGCCACTCAACCCTGGATAGCTCCTGCTAACTGCTCAGTGCAGTACAGCCTCAGACTGTATTAGTGTACTGGGCAGCGGTGTAACATGTGTGCAGATGTGTGAATGTGAATCACAGCCTGGCAAAAAGCAGGAGTACCACTATATCTTATGTGATTACATACAGTATATAAAGGTCAAAAGAGCCCCTATTATGATGTTTTGGATTTTTCCCATCTTTTAGTGTGTTATATAGTGTTTGTGTAATAAATGTATTAACTACAAAAAACATTTTAATTACAAATGGAGCTTTCTCTTCCACCAACAGCACTTTTTCCTCTTACTTTTTGAAAGTACACAATTGGTGATGTCATTAATTAAGAATGCCAGTCTAGTTTTTCGTATATGTGCTGCCCGTAGGTGCTGCCTGAGCAAGCACAGCCCACCCGGCGGCTTGTTTGAATTTGGTTGACCAATCACAACGAGTGGACCAGTTGACCAATCAGAGCAGACTGAGCTTTTCAGGAAGGCGGGCCAAGAGCTCAGACTGAGTGTTTGGAAGGGCAGTTTTTGTGTCTGCGTTAAATCGACGCCGTGGGTACGCACGTACTGTTGGTAGGTGGAGATACAGACCCGTTGGCCGACCCTACACCGTAGCTTACATCTTCCAAAAAGTGTAACTACACGTCAGGCTGGTAGGACTTAGGGTTGGAATTTTGTAATTCTGTTTACTTTGTAGCAGAGAAAAATATGCTATTTTGGCTGCCAGTTACAGTGCAGTGGGTCCTTGGTGAAAAGTAAGGGCTTGAAGGAGGCATATTATGTGCAAAAATTTCACAAAATATACAACTATATTGCAAAATTGTGATTTATATCTACAAAATGTGCTGACAGGGGTTTTGGGCTACAATCAGAAAGCATTTGCTTGTTTTACGCTCACCATCCTCCAGTCATATATCATACTTCTGATGATAATTACAAGCAGTCACATTAATCATACGGTTCCAATAGCTCAAACACTCCCATCAATACAGCTTAACGCTCCTCCACACAATCTCTTCGAATTCTCTTTCCGCATACAAAGCCTGACATTTCAATTCAAGCTTGGCACTTCAGTTGCCGAGCAGACAATTACTGGCAAGGAGAATGCGCTGAAATCCAGATAATTCCCAAACAACAGCCACCAATGAACCAGTCGGTGATCCTGAACGAATTCTCCGGTGCACCAAAACAGACGGGGCAATCGGTGGAAAAAGGCATTCGGCTCTGACGGACATGCTTAGTGGGCTGCAGCTAATGAGCCCTGATGTCGAGGCTCGAGGATTGTCAGTGAGGCCGTAGAGTTGACCAGATGCTGACGGATGACGGTGTGAGTTACATAAGGTAGCACATTCACACATCGAGGGCAGCTCAGCTTTGATTTTGTTCTCCCCCTCATTGACATTCTATTAGAAGAGAAGCACATTAGGGGGGCATCATGTATTGTAAAACAGAGGTCGCACAATCTAACATACTTAACACATGAATAAAGTACCAATATACCCCCAGAACAAAGTGTTTTATAGGTAGGGCTGGGTACCAAATTTAATACTTTTTAGGCACTGACCAAATTTCCTCTAAAGCATAGAGTATCAAAAACGAGTAAATTATCGGCGCCTGTGAGCCAATAAACATGCAGCATGCTTCTACTAAAATCTAGTGATGCTTGTGATTGGCTGTCTAACATTACAGTACATGTCATAGAAACACGCAGGAAAAACTCATATTTATACCGTAATGTTGTAATTACTTTTCATTAAAATGGATTTTATAGAATTCTTATAGAATAAAGTATAATTTAGGAACCGGTGTTGAAGTCACAGTGTGGGTATTGGTATCGGTACTTAAAATGTTTGAACAATACCCAGCCCTATTTATAGGTGCAATGCAGTGTTTCATAAATGTAACAGCATTAGAAATAAAGTGGAAAAAGCACAAACGTAGAATTGATTTTTCCATAAAAAAAACATGCATTCTCTGCCCTCCTTTCTTGCTTTCCCTCCCTGTTTCCTCCTCCCTCCACCTTGCTGCTGCCTTCACCTGAAAATAGCCCAGAGAAAGTGCTCTTTTCTCTGACAAGCGGGGAGCAGTTTGCTCTCCTGTCAGGCTACAGTGGAAAGAAAGGTCGACGCCGTGTCTCCTACGAGGGTGTCGGAGAGAAGAGGAATGTGTGCATTAGCCTCTGCGGGTGCATCAAATCTGAACAGGGAGACAGAAGCGGTGGTCAATCTCTTTATATTGAAGACAATGTGCCAGTCAACTATTAAAGGTTAGCTCACTGAGTACAGGTAGAGGCTCTGAGACTCGCCAGATAAGCAATGTACTTAAACACTTTACGCTAGAAGCGGCCTTTTTAGGGTGACTTATGTATTCTTTGCCGAGCAGGTTATCCACCCAGTACTTCTGTTGGAAGCGTCTCCAGCTACAACAGCGGGTGTCCAGCAACCCCACAGTCTTTTAATCTTTAGGTTTTTTGAACAGAAAAAGATAAAAGGTGATAATAGTTGAGCCATTGTCAGTCTGTTAGACTATATCTTAGACCATTAGGCAGTCTTTATGTGACAATAACCATGACCATGATCCTTCACTTACCCTAACCAAGTGGTTTTAAAGGTCTGAACTGCTCTAAAGTGCTTTTATTTTTTAACATTCTTGCAGTTGTAAACCAATGACAAAAAAGTGTAACGTGATGTTTTGATATGTGGTGGTTGTATCACTTTAAATAAGAAAGAACAGCTGGATGGAGACAAATAACTTTGTTAAGCAGCACGTTACTGCTCTTCACACTTCATCAGCGTCCTCGTTTTATTTAATCACATGTAGCTGAACTAACCAATCAGACACTAGCATAACTAAACTTGGGTAAACGGGAGGAAAACCACAGAGGTAGATCCCTAAGTGGTGATGTAAATAATTAAACATGTCAATTTTAGGGGAGTGACGAGACGCGTGGCTCAGGAGACAAGACACGAGATTGGGTTCACGAGATTGAGACAAGATGAATTTTGATAAAACTTCAATGAAGAAATAAGAAAAATAGCTGGAAAACAAGCACTGAAAGGTTTTGCCACAAACTCAAATGAATTCTCTCTAGTATACCTGACAGTTCCGCTGTCCATAGATGTATAGAGTCTCTTTACTCAGAGAACCAAGGTTACAACATAACCAAGCGCTTTCTGGCAGTAGTTGAGACCAGTTGATTTGAGATATAAAGCTTATTTTAATGTTTCACAGTAATGATGTTCTAAAGAACAAATAACCTACAACAAACACTACAACAGATGAGTTTTGTGAAGACTGATGCACTTTTCTCCTCCTCTGCGTTTTATTCATTGCAGCAGTAAACAAGCAGGTAGGCTACTCTAGTATCGATTTATGACCATTATAGGATGAAGAGAGAACCTTTCTCTTTGTTTAATATCATTAAAAGTAAAGTAAGGCTTTGCTGTCGGCTTCCCGACTCATTTTACCAGAGAAAGAGAGTGGTCTGCCCAAGATAGCGCCACAGTGAACTGCATGCTGCAGACACGTGTGTCTTGGCCAAGAGAGGGGGAGAGAGAGAGAGACACACAGAGGGAGAGAGACAGAGAGAGGAAGAGATGGTGAGAGAGAGAGAGACAGAGAGGCAAGACCAAGAGAGACAGACAGAGAGGGAGAGGGTGAGAGAGGGAGAGAGTGGCGGTTCTCTAACGTACTGCTGGGATTTACAGGCAGCTTTTTTTCGTTAACTTGGAGTTAGTCTACATCCTTGACATTTCCATTCAGGGATCGCTCCGTTGCCGCTGGAAGTTCTGCCGGATGCATGTACATTTTGTTTCCTTCCGCTTTCTTTGTGTTGTAAGGACTATGGTTAACTGCTCCTCGGTTCTCTAGAGACCATCTATCCAATCTGAGTTTTCTATTCTGTGTGGAGTTTAGCGCCACCTATGACGATTCTGATTAGTTTAAAGAAATGCCAATAAACCAGAGGATGTTTTCCTCCCATCCCCGAATGCTTTGTGGAGAAGCCAGACCCTCCTTCGGCATGCTTTGGAGGAGGGTCTGGCAAAGCAAGACTAACTCAGAGTCAACTTTGGAGATTGGGCGGGGGGATCTTCTATTCTAATTTCGAGGTCAAAGTCAGATTCATCCGCCATGCTGGCTGCTGCTCTGCTGCTCTGCACTTGTGTACTGACATTACCGAGACACTATTTACCTCGATGAGAAATCTAGTCACATTTTAATCTTGTCACACCTCTAGTAAATATGCAAGTACTGACTGTTTAAACACAAATATGCAAATAGTTAACTGTATAAACATTGTAGTAAAGTAAAATTGGCAATGAGCATGAACTAATTGAAGTATTTCATCAATGATGAAATATGACAACTAAAAAGGGGCATATGTACTATGGTATAAAATACAGAAGGACAATGACTTTCTGCTTTATGCTACAATCACTGTCTCAAATGTGTATTATTATCTCATTCATAGGCTATTGAACAGATGAAAAAAGAAGTATACGTGTTGCCAAGAACCATTTCTTGCTCTCTCAGACTTAAGTACTATACTGTAGCCTCAAGAATGTATCTTCAGACATCTAAGAGTTGCTTGTCATTGGGTCTGGGTGTGTCACTCTCCTCCTCTCCTTCTTCACTACAATAAAGAGTAGCAGAGGGTGAGAGGAAGGTCACGAATTGAAGGTGTTGGGGGGAGGGGGGAGAGAAAA
>NC_045754.1:6491565-6493963 GCF_008692095.1 Etheostoma spectabile
AAAAGCAGCTACAGCGAGAGAGTCTGAGACGGAGTTTTGCACGTGCCGTTCAATTACACTGAAGCCGGCGGGGATTGTACGCACCCATGCATTCGCTGATGTCAATGTGCACAGAAAAAAAAATGGCTAACAAGGTTTTTTTGTTCATGCGGAATGTCTCTTGCACTGAAGTCAATAGTGGATGTAAATTACTAGAGGGTAAAGCTATCGATGCTGCTTCGTCAATTTGTTATCCAATTATGCTAGACTCCAATAACGCTGTTCAAACTTACAGCGGAGACGTTGCAACTAAATATAAGCACGCTGACTTGAATAAATGCATTTAAATACCAACTTCATGTTGCTTAATTATATTTCCATTTGGCCAACTAATTGTGTTGCTTCACAATTAGCTAAACGGACTCAAAACTTTTCTAGATGCAAGTTATTGTCACTCCTAACTCATTCTAGACACGGCTGTGGTTGACAACCAGCAGTTCTTATACTCAATAATACTCAGATCTTTATTCAGAGTAAGCTTCCATGGTTCTTTTAAACAATATCTGCTAACTTTGATGTAAAAAATGGCATAAGACAAGTTGTGAAAAATTATTTTCTGCTGGTTGGTTAACAGGCAGTTATAAAGGAATGATATGTTTGACACATTTAAGCACAGCTGTGACAACACAGTCAGAAAATCACATATATTATGATTGAATCAATAGAACATGAACTAAAAGGTGGAGGCTGGGGGTGTGGCCTTGACCAACTGCCTCTTCGCTAGTTTGAAAGCCATGATGTCTCTCTCTCACAGGCGGGCCAAACTCTCTGGGTGGGCAAAGCAGAGAAAGGGGAGGTAACCTTGCCCATAATGAACTCATAAGGGGAAAGATTCCAGATCGGCCCATCTGAGCTTTTATTTTCTCAAAGACAGAGCAGGATACCCAAGGCTCGGTTTACACCATTTTTAGCCACTGGGGGACCATAGGCAGGCTGAGGGGACTCGTATTAATTTTAAAAAAACCTCATGAAGTGAAATGTACATGCCATGGGACCTTTAAAGTACATAATATTTTATTGTTGTTAAAACAAGGCTCTTTTATAACTTTCATGGTCTATTGGTTATGCAACATCAAAATGCAGGAAGAACCTGCATCAAAGTAAAAAACAACACTTGTGGCCAACGTTATGGTTTTTCAGCCATCTGATCATCGCTTCGGACTAAGTGCAGCACTTCTTCTGGTTTAGTCCAGTACAAATCTACTTTGGTCATGATCTTGAATGAAAAAGCTTGCACTAAAATCTAATAGCTTGTTGAACCAGTCAGCCCACAAACCATTCTCTCAAAATCAATGTTGCCCCTCCAATGGGGGGATGGAGAACATTACGTCTAGCAGCTTACAATCACACACATTGTGATGTGTTCAGGCAGCCGAGGAGATGCATCTTTCCCATCCACTCTCAGGTCCATGTAGACAACACACCTTGTTTTACTATCCAGATGCTGACTGTATTCAGACAATGCTCACGGCAAAATTGCAGGTAATAAAATGGAAGACTGTTGCGTCGTCACACTGCTACAAATGGCAGCGAGAAAATGTCACCTCAGAGTGCACATTTAGTTCCAGGCACACCAGTTGATGTTCTAGATTTCAGAGCATGCACGTTCACGTTTGGAAAACGCAGGCAGTGCCATGCAGAAAGCATATTATTCATTTTCAACATCGATTTAAGTTTTCTACAGGAATGTTTGAGATTTTGCGTGATTAAAAACTGTTTTACTTTCACAAACAGTACAGCTTTACAAGTATTTTAACAGCACCAGGGATTTGGTTAGACAGCAGATTGTAATGCAAAACTCATGTTGAAAAGCATGCTCAAAATCCCAAATTCTAATGGGATTATTATACTGAAATATATCTCCTTGGTATAAATATATGTACACATTATACAATCCACCATATTTTTTTGTTTACATTCTACCATGGAGACATCCTACATGCTTATGCTTCATATTTAACATCCCTAGTTGAGTTCAGAGCCAATAACCACAACACCAGATCACAGGTTAGGTTGCTTCCTCATAACAACTCTGGAAAAAAAAAAGGTTTCCGGTACTATGCACCTTAGTGCTAGGATGAGTTGCAACACAACTTAAAGTCAGTATGCAACTTTATCATTCATGTGGTTGTGTGTGTGATGGTTATTGTAAGCAAATGCATTTTGCTTTACTCATTTATCTCAGGTCTCTCTTGCAAAAACAAGCTTGATCTCAGTAAGATTTCCTTGCTAAATAAAAGGCTTAAAAGGTCCCATGACATGGTGCTCTTTAGATGCTTCTATATAGCCCTTAGTGGTCCCTAATACCATATCTGAAGTGTCTGTTATATAGCCCTTAGTGGTCCCCTAATACCATATC
>NC_045754.1:6493973-6512246 GCF_008692095.1 Etheostoma spectabile
GTCTCTGTTATATAGACCTTAGTGGTCCCCTTAATACCATATCTGAAATGTCTGTTATATAGACCTTAGTGGTCTCCTAATACTGTATCTAAGGTCTCCGTTATATAGACCTTAGTGGTCCCCTAATACTGTATCTGAAGTCTCTTTATATAGACCTTAGTGGTCCCCTAATACTGTATCTGAAGTCTCTTTATATAGACCTTAGTGGTCCCCTAATACTGTATCTGAAGTCTCTTTCCCCAAATTCAGCCTTGGTGTAGAATCACAGCCACTAGGGCCAGTCCCACAATGAGATTTCTTTAGTAAGTGCCATTTCTGAGTCTGTAGCTTTTGAGGAGGGGTGTGTGGTCTTGACCAACTGCCACTTTGCTCATTTGAAAGTCATGATGTCTCTCTCTCATAGGCGGGCCAAACTCTCTGGGCGAGCAAAGCGGAGAAAGGGGAGGTAACCAGGTAGGAAGGCTGGGGGAACTCATATTAATGTTAGAAATCCTCATAAAGTGAAATTTTCATGCCATGGGACCTTTAAATATTCCTACTGGAGAGAAGTAATTGTAATTTCTTATGTGAGCTAAGAAAAGGAAGGCCACATCAGTCCCTGGGCATCTGCTATCAAGGAGACCGCTATCAGAAGGGCCGGACTCATTTATGCATTTTTAAACAAGTGTGAAGCAAAGAGTCCTGAAATAAAATTTGGTAACTAAATCTCAAAGACGTACTGAGGGAATGAGGTTGCCTTGAAATCTGATCTACTACCTGGAAGGCTGGTGACCGGAGACCAAATATAGGCTCCGTGCTTCGGTTGTAATTGGGAGCTTTATTGATTTCCGGGCCTGTCGTCGCGCCTGAGGTGACCTTTTGTTTGAGAATAATTGCTCTATTTGAGGGTTTATTCAGGCACCTGCTGGGTATCTCAGACACTATTATTGTCAAATAGGAATCCCCAGGCATTAAAGCAGTGACCCTGTTCTGATATGTGGGGTGTACAGAGATAGTGTGACTTTCTGCAGGAGCGTATCATCAAATCAGAACGTAAGAATGGCTCAAATGTGTGGGTGAGAGTGAGCTCTAATGCTGCTGGGAAGCTTGATAAGTTGATAAAATGTATTGATGTCACTGCATTGCTTCATTTCACAGAAGCGGTAAACACCTTTCACTGCACTGTTCAGCACAAACGTATCATCGAACAACAAGCACATATGAAATTACTGACTTGTTGTTCTCAAATAGAAAGAAAATACAAGGTTCAGTGTCAGGAAAAAAACAGCATTTTCTACACCAACATCAAAATGTCTTGTTCTCAACAACTCTGAATATTAAAGATTGCTTCTCAACCAGAAATAAGTATGCCCCCATTAAAATGTAGCACAGGATCTCTTGTGGGTTCATCCCAAGTGTGATCAGCACACAGTCAACTGAGAGTTTGAAAAGTTTAGCAAGGAAACTTTCTCAGGCTGTGGTTAAGCTTTTGGCTGAAGCACACTGGCCCTTTGGCCTCATCTAAAAGCCAACAAGAAGTCAATAATTAAAAAGAGCCAAAGAATACTGTTTCTCTTAACAGAAATATTCTTTATTTATACCACTGGGTTGTCTAAAAGGCAAATGTAAAAAAATAAAAAAAATAAAATAAGACATATGATATGCCATTTGCAAAGTATGCTTGTAACACCAAGACTAAATGAGAGCATAATTACAAAATCATATGTTTGAATTATGAGTTCTCATTTCATGGGTGCACTGTACATAGTCATTTACTGTAAATCTATTTTATTTAACTTTAATCTAAAAATGTATTTATTCTATATCTAGATCTCAAAAAGGTAATAAGCCTCACATGTATAAGGGCCTTTCAGTTCTTAGGACACATGATCAGCTTTCAAACATGCCTGCTATCCTTTCAAATGTCCTAATTCGCATATCATAATATTAAAAGATACAATATGTAGGATTTCCCCTAAAGAAACCAACGTAAAGACTAAAACAAAGGTAATCCATCTCAATCATCACTTTCGACCCACTACTGTAGAAGCAACCTGGTCTCATGTCAGTTCACGTAATTTTGATTTATTATTACATGTACATGCCACGATTTTCGACGCAACAACGGAGAAATGGTAAGGAAGAGAATAAAAAGGAACTGCAACATGCGGGACACGATTGCCAGTCTCAGGGGTAAAAGTGCTGTGTTGTTTGACCCATCCACCACCCAATCCAACCTCCCTGCGCGGATTTTTGGCTTTTCAATACTACTCGCTACCGTAATCGTGCTATTATCAGGAAATACGCTTCCCATTGAAATACATTACTTTAAAATTCGGAATCAACACACAAAAAAAATGACATTCACATGATCTGTACACGAATCATGATTAAATAACGTGACAATTTCACAAACTGCCATGAGACTGTTTAGTGTGTGTAGTGTAGTGTGTGTGTGAGACTGTGTGTAGTGGTGTCTGTATCTGGAGAGAACCTGTTCTCTGCCGGGGTTTTCTCTTTTCTTATTATTTGGCCGGTGCAGGACGTTTATGGGCGTCAGCGAAGAGCCTTTGGACCCCACGTGGGAGGTAACCCCCAGCAGCCCATTCTCATTCCCAGGGTACCTGCGCTTGTCACGATCCTTTGCATCTGATACCGACACACAAGGCACCCAGAAGAGACCGCTGTTGTGTGCTGTTGGTCGGTGTGTCAGTGACAGGGTGAAGCTCGGCTTTTACGCAAAATACGCCAATCTGGCACCTCCCCACGGAGGTGTGGGTGTGTTTATTTCTGCTTTTGAAACAATCAAAAAGTAACGTTTTAATCCTGTCTTACACTGTTATGTTCTCGCTAACATCGCTCCCTCTCTTCATTTCTTCTCTAGCTCACTCGCCCTTTGCTGCTGTCTTGTTCTCTCTCTGGCTCGTTAAGCCAGGCAGGAGGGGCCAACTTCAAATGCTGTGCTAACCAACACTAACAAACAACAGTAACATATTATACCTAATCTCTTTGCCTTAAAGGGAAAAAAAAATCCTTGGTATTTAAGTATCAAATCAAACTTGGGACCTGGTTGTCACAGATAGCTTTAAACACATGCTAGTGTGGCCAGAGGAAAAAAGACTGATAAACAGGAAGGGTCAAGCTGAGTTTCTGTTGTGAAAGCGTCATGCTCCATGTTCCCTCTGGCACCAAAACAGAATGTATATATTAAGTCTGGGCGTAAACAGATATGACTCACACTTGGCTGTTTGTTGTCATGCCATCACTCTTGCTTGGTCCTTTCTTTAGAACTCAAGCACAGAAGCATTTTGCTCACTCCTCACTAGCTAGCTGTTATTACACTTAAAACCTATAAAAAGTCATTTAAAAGGCAGCACCACAAGAAACTGAATGAAAAATCTCCATTGAAAATCTTTGTGCAGCCTGTCAGTGTGAACAAATGGGGGGGGATGTCCTGTTCAATGGTCTTAATGCACGTATGCTCTCTAATGCATTATGTTGCCACAAAGTAAGTGTGTTGAAATTGATTTTCAACATGTCCTTTGTTCCCTATTTGTAAAAAACACATTGGATAAGCTCTAAGATTCTGTTTACATGTTAAAGCCAACAGCATTCTTTTGCTGAGCGTTTCTCCCCTCTCCAAATATTACAACAACAATAAGATGTTCTTATTTGATGTTGTTATGTTACCTCCACAATATAACATCTGGAGAAGAAACCCACTACGCCGGTGTAGGGTTGCAGGTTCTCTCTACTTCAAATAAAGTTCATTCGACAATTAGTTTCAGATTATTAACTAAAGTTCAAACAAATAAGATACGTTTTCAAGCCTGAACACCATGAACACAAAAAGCATAAGCAAGACAACAACAAACAACATTGCCTCCTGATGTGAACAACAGCAACGGCATAACAACAAGACTGCATGTGCACAAATGCACCCCACGGTCAAGTTTGGGTTCGGTCGAACTCTGTGATCTATGTTTTAAACTAACATGATGGAGTTTGCCAGTCAGCCCGAGTGATCGAGTAACGTCACATTCACACATACGGTGAAAAGAAAGACGAGAGGGTAAAAGAGAGAGAGAGCGAGAAAGAGAGAGAAAGACAAACAGCCACAGACAACATGACGTCATGACTTTGCCTAAACGTACATGCCGACTTTCTTAAGCTAAGTGGTGTGTCATCTGTACGCATGTAGAGCTATCTGCATGCATGTCTCCGCTGTATACAGCGGGCGTACACATTCACGCCACCTGCCGTGTTATTGCAAAAAGAAAGCAATGGTTGAGTTTAGGAAACAAAAAAACAATTGGGTTTGGGAGAAGAAAAACCATCCACCACCCCGACCAACCTCCCTACGCCGATTATCGCCCTTTCAACTACTCGCTACGGTGTTAATTCACACGACATTGCAAGGTAATGTAAGTCAACAGAGGCTAAACAGCATTGATAAACACACTAAAAAGTGAGTATGCGTCTTGATAACACACCAATAATGGCGTGTCATACAGACGCCATTTCATGAGATCAGTCTGCACAGAGGCAGAAAAACATCATGGGAGTTGTCCATTCAGCACCACAAAGCCACAACACAAGGCCTGAGACCAGCAATGGATGATGGGAGATGACCTACAGTAAGTCTTTTCATTCAAGTGGCTTAAAATGAAGTATATAATTATTTTTTTCTTGTCTTATGGGTGTCACACATTTGCCTTTTCAATTTTATTGAAATTTATTTAATTTATTTAACCAAATTCTCATTTGCAACGCTGACCTGGCCAAGACGAGGCATGACATGACAACAAAGAGTTACACATTGAATACACAAAATACAAAAATGTAAAAAATTCAACAAACACTTGAAGCCATAAAACTCTGCACTCTGTAGTGCAAATACGCCAGTTCGGCCTTGATAAGATCCTCTGACATATGGTTCTGTTTTTTGGTCTGAAGCTGTGCCATGAGACCCTTTCACAGTTTATTTGTTCTTTTTACTTTAAATCAGTGAGCTTCCATCGGATAAGTGCTTCCCAATCTTTTCCCATCTCTGATCAAAGCCATCTTCCTGTGTTTACCTCCCCCAGTACTTGTACTCATCGTACAAACTGTTCATATTTATGCCTGTTCTGGCAGAGCTTTTCTTTTCCCATTGTTAGTCTTTTTCTGGTTTGTTTGGTCTTTTGTTTGTTTGGCACAGGCATCCTTTGTATTTTCATTATTTTATTTGCTTCTTTAAAGCTTTAGTGCGTAACTTTTTGATATTAATGAACGTCTGTTACATTCAAGCCGCTGCCAAATGAGTTAATACGAAGCTAATTAATATCCATCAGCTCTACACAACTAGTCTCTATCTGTATTTCTCCGTACGGCTGTGTTCAGAAGATTGTGGCGTCCTGTGACTTTCTCATGTAGAAACTCAAGTGAAGCCAATTACCTTTTCTGAAAAGTCCATGTTTCTTTAATCCTCCGTGTCCTCCTTGGCTACTAGCAACTGCCTGAAGGAGGGGGTGTGGGGTGTGAGTGTGCTGTGTGTGTGTGTGTGTGTGTGTGTGTGTGTGTGTGTGTGTGTGTGTGTGTGTGGAAGGAAGGGGGGGGGGGGTCACGGAAGGCTTGTATCATGTGAACTACCCGACACTTTTGTTGTCATTACTTTGAATTCCTCATATAGCTATAAGATTTTAGATACATTTTAAACTTAAGTTATGTCCGAATTTCAACATTATATATGAAAAAATACAATCTTTAATATGGATTTTAAATGTAAAAGGTATCTGAAAGAGTGCCCTGAAGGCTGAGAGGCCAATAACGTTAGGGAGCAACTGTTCCCTATACCTGGTGGAATCACTCGGGTATAACAATTACTGTTTTTATGTCTAATTGGCCTGAAGCAACTCAAGGGTCAGTGACAACTCTGATAATAAATGTGTTATAACAAAAGTCATTGACTGGCTTTGTAAGACTACCCCAAGGAATATAGTTTTTTGCTCTTCTTTTCTGAAAAACGATTGCAAATGACTGAGTGGAGGCTTTCACTGATATAAGCAGAGGTAGAGCATATAATTGAGTGGCAATTGACAGAGGATCGCGAAAATGAGTTAATAAACTCCAGAGTGCAAACCCAGGGACTGTGTGGATTTCTAGCATCCAAAATGGTAAAGGAGGAAGATTCAATCAGGCTGTGTAACCGCTATTAAGAATCTTATAGTATCTTTGCTTGTTTGTAATATCCAAATGAATGCTACGTTGTATAAGGGTGATTACTTAAGTGGGATATTTTTCATTATCAGAGAAGCAAAAAGTCTCTATATTGCCTAAGAATTGGCATTGACATTTCCAGATGATGAAAAGATAATGAAAACCCTTTAAATATGTGTCTTTAAATATGTACCGCATTTTCATATCAGCAGAACAACAATCAAAGACTTAATCAAGCTTCCTGTGGTGTTTGATGTTCAAACTAAGTCGGATTTGCTGGAACACTCTGAAATTAGGGCTGCATGCACATTTGCCAGACTGAGACTCAAATTAGCTAAGCATGTGATTCAATTTCAGCCGCTAGTCAACAAAGGAAAAAACATGAACAAGATGGTGACAAAATTAATGAATTATTATTATTTCCCCCTCCCCACTCACTTTGTCGCTTTTAATCTGTGTTGGTGTTTTCTTTGTACAAGGCTGCACACTGAGCTACAGCATCTCCATAGAAACTGGGCTGCCACTGGGCGTTTGGAGTGTGCCCAGCAAATGTCATGATGAAAGTCAGTATTTCAGGCATGACACTTAACAAAACTGAGGAGGCATGTAATGGCTGCCAATATTTTGAGCATGGAACATCAGCAGGGGGTTGACATTGTCGCCTCAGACCAATTCCCTTCCACCCAGATGTAAATCTTACGGCTGGTGGAAGCGGGAGTGGGATGCATGCCAGCAGTCCCGGATGGAGCTGAACATGTCAGACTGATGACAGGGACGCGTGCTTCTCAAGTAGAGAAAGATGATGTTGAAGCAGGCCGCCTACTTTCACGCTCCCATCTCCATAACGTGGTGAGCTGTCACGTTAAAATCCTCAAGTTGGTCAATTTGGAGTGCCATCAGCATTCCACGGTGGCGAGAATTATTACAGCCATAACTATAACACTAAAGGTTCTAAGCAATAAATGTCAGCAGGAACAGTGGTTGTAACATTGCGCCCAGGCTTTGAAAAAGCAAGCTCATTCCTCTAGGCTTGTGCCAGGCTGAGCAGCCAGATGCCAAGATTCGGGCACAGCCTTTAGCCTCCTGCAGGCTACTGAGTGGCTCTGTGTGCCGCCTCATCAAGCAATTTGCGTCACTGACGAAAGTGGGGAGGACATTGTTGTTCATTTTTATTGGAAAGGAAAAGATACAACTTTGCAAAATGAGGATTTTAACAACCTATACCAGATGTTGAGAGCAAAGTCTGAAACCAAAGCTTAAATAAGACAAAGATAATGACATTCCAAGCTCAGCTATGTGTATCACTTTGAGCTGTCAGACTTCCTCGACATGGGCACAAACAACTCCGAGCAGCATGTCCAATGACGCTGGAGCACCAGCTTCTCCTAATTCGCATCTGAGCCTACAGGCAATTACCTGCTTATCGTTCGTGACTAGCACTCGCTCTTGTGAATGTTTGTCACTGACGTGGAGGTGGCGCCGAAACGACAGCAGGACCCGGGGGGTGGGGGGGGGGTGGAGAGGGGTAGGGGGTTGCGACGTTGAACTTGGCAACGCTCAACGTTTCAATTAGAGGCTCGGCGGAACACGGCGGCTCCTGATCGCCTTCCTGCTCCACAGCTCTGGGCTTCTAATTACAGCAGGTCGATAAGGCCAGAAAACACAGCTCAAACGGACTGAGGCAAGACGCAGATAAACACACGCACAAGTATACAGAGACATATTAACTTATACACTGACGCACGCCTGCGTTTTGTAGGGTGCACAGATACAGGCTGACACTCCCCTGACAGTCTGAAGCATGATTAATCACACTTGCGGACTATTTCCGCTCAGCATACCAAACGGACTTGCAACCAGAGAAATTTCTGGTTCACAAACCTATTGTTCTGGTTCACAAACTTATTAGGTAGGTCATCTCTGAAAATATACAGACTTTCTGACATTAAGTATTCTAAATGCAGATTATTATTGGATTATTTCCTTCCTTATGAAACTGTGTTTTTCACCTGAATACAAGGGGAAAGGAAAGAAAAGGCTTGGCCAGCTCCTTCATTTATGGAAATATAAGAGAGTAAATGAGATTGATATGCGTATCCTGTGCAGACGTGCATAGCGCATTAGGGACACAATTACATTAAAACAAAAGAAGACACCTGAAAAAAATGCTGACCTTTTCCTAAACGAGGCGGTTTTACACACTGTTTGGACACTCCTCCTAAATTGTGTTTACTCACAGACACACACAAATAGACACGCACACACCTGATGTCTACACAGGCCATTAGCGAGATGGAGGATTATGGTGACATTTAGTTTGACCGTTGCTCCAAACACTGAATATTTATTGCTGTATTAAAGTGCCCCCCCTACCCATGTTATAAGCCATTTTGGCAAGGAACATTTAAATCACGACAACAATCATGATAATTTGCTGTGGTTGCTGCCTGATAATCTCGCCTCTAATCTCCACTTTAGACCCCAACATCACGGCTCAATAGTTCATAATTGCCCTTAAGATGAATTATGGCACAAACATTAGGGGCATCCAATTCTCCTAGAAATCCATCTCCCACTCCCTCTTATCACTCAAGGGCACTCTGTGAACAGGAGGAATTGGCCTATTATCTATTTGCATTCCAAAAGTGAATCATTTCATCACTCTTTGCTTATCCAAACCTATTTTGGTCACGCCAGTTATCTCTCTCATTAAAAATTGGCTGTGTGGAAATAACATAACACAGTGCGAGGGGGAAAACGAAAGAGATTAGGTGTACGTGACAATGGTGGAGGACCTAACAGCACGTTAGCCACTGATTCGCCATCGGTAAAAAGCTATGCACAAGCAGAGAAAGCATCACAATGATAGATAAGTTGCAGTTTCAAATCAAGTCAGTGAATTCCCTAAAAGAACTATACTATAGTTTATACAATCTGACCTGGGAAGCAGAGCAGCAAGAACCTGGCAAGAGAACCATAAATTCAAATTATGCAGAGTTCTATATAATGTCATGCATATGAAAAACTGGTAAAGTTTTCTATTTTTGCTCTTTATATTTTCAGCCTTTTTGCTTAAACGCTCAAGCAGAATGTCTCACACTGAGGGAGCAGGTGCTGGTCTAGTCTCTGCCTTAAAGCTTGTTAGTGACAACTCGCAGGGCAAGATAGTAAATTATTGTAACCGCTAACAAGCTAACAAGCTAACCAGCTGGGAACACCCTAATGCTAGTCAGTACTTTGGCTCTCCGTAAGTTGCTTTTGTATTTTGTCTGTACTGTTGCTCCTCCTGGTGTTTTGTTCTCAGCATTGTACATCACTTAATTTGGTAAAGTGTTCTAGGCTTGGTTTGTCTGTTTGATTGTTGTTTTTTTGTCTGTCAGCAGGATCACTGAAAAACGACTGGCCTGAGTTCCATTACAGTTGGTGGAAGGCAGCTTGGGGCCAAGGAAGAACTCATTGTATTTTGGAGGAGTTCCGAATCACGGGGTGGATTCACAAATCAATTTTCACTTTTGTTGCCATTGCGAGATAGTAGATTCATGTGGTGTCGGAATAATTGGGGAAATGGGTTTCTGACAGGCAAAAGTTAAACTGCTTTTACACTGAGATAGGGCACACTCTCCGAGTGCCCTTTCTAGTTTATATTTTTTTATTTAAAAAAGACGTACTTGTGCCATTGACTCTTGTCTCTTAGTTGCCTGCCAACCATTGCTCTTTTTATGGAGGAGGTTAAATGAAAGTGGAAGCTTCAACACAGCTAATAAGCGATGTTAGCTTTCACCGTCTTGGCAGTGTGGTTTGCTATTGGTCAATAGCGCAAATTTGCAGTCAAAGCTCACCAAATTAAACTCTCATTTACTTTGTCCTCACAGGATGAATCTATCTATCATGGCCATTCCATTGAAATAAATTGAGTTTGTTTTAAATGTGTGACTGGGCCTTTACACATGCTACACAGCCAGAGCTAATTTGCATTTATATGATCTCATTTTGACCATTACGTTATGGGACTTCCTGGCAGACCAACACGCATTATGACACCTTGACGTCTTGGTCATTTTCACAATGATCTACTTATCACCTTACCAGTGAATTGGCTTGTGAAAAGGGGGAAAAAGAGTCTTCATTAACAACATTAGACAACCTGATGAAGAGTGGAAGCTCTGGAACAACGGACAACAAATGCATTCTGTAGATGCACCAATTGGGGAAAAAAAACTTTGGGGCACTGGAACACAACCACTGCTGTATCGCACTTACCGTAGGCAGGTGCATGCTTAAAAACACAGAAGCCAAAGCATGCGCCGCGATCGTCATTACCACTGTGTCTTGTGTGCATGTTGCTACTTTAATTAACACCCGTTTAAGCACTTATTACTTGAGCTATTCATCAGCAGGCCACAGAGGAAGCGGCTTTACCACAGCGAGGTGAAGGAAACAAAACACGGCTGATTAAAAGCGCCACTTGTTTTCTCCTGGTGCGATTACACAAAACAAAACATCCCAAAATGTTTAAGTCAAATATCATCAATCATCAATTCGACAATTCCGTTTGGCTTTTTTCTCCTATATTTTTGAGTGAGCATCTTCACCTTTGATTTGTGCATTTATCAGCTCATAGCAGACAGACTCCGTTTCAGATAAACAACATTTGATCAATATTTGACAAGCGCACAGCCTCGGAAATCTTACTTACTAGATGTAGGACATTGAGTACATTAAGTTTACTAGTGAGGTATCATAGTATCTTAGAAGAAACTTAAGAATATAAATAAATAGGAGGAAGTCCTGCTCTTTTTTTGTTGGCCAGGATTTCATACCCTTTTTCTCCAAAACGTAGAATAGCAAATTCCCCTATGCTGTAGTCCTTGTCATTTTTAACTACACTGTTAGCCTGGTGGGGATGTAGACAGCCATGGGTTTTCTCTGGTACATATAATGATGCAAGATCCATCTAATCACCTCACCTGCCAGCAAAGAGTCTAATAGGCATATTCATGTATGATAAATGTGACAAGAAAAAGAAATCATGATTTGAGAGCAATAAAAAGCAGCAAAGTAAGTAAGACCTACCATCCTATCCAATGCTATGGCTTATTTATGATTCATTTCCTTCTTTGGTCCTCGGGTATCTATTCTCTTCAGGAACACCCACAGGCTGCTCCGCTCAGCTGTTCCTCAAGCTGCTGTCCTGATCTGAGGTTTTGGCTTTGAATCCCACCCAAAGCCCTTTACTGCTCAGCTACTATGAGATGCTACTAAATCAACTTTAACAGGGCAGACCGTGCATTTCAGCTCGGCTCTCACAGTCTCCAAGCCTCTCCCTTTAGCATGCATTACCCGCTATGGCTTCCCAAGTTCGCCAGTCACACAGAATGTGAAAAAGCAGTTAAAAGCCCAACCATCAAGCTGGATGGCGGTGGCTTTTCCGCGGATGTCTTCCCCATTAAATGTTGGGGCTGTGCTTTAAAGCTCCGACTGCCTGTGGGCAGTAAGTGAGAAAAATGAACTTGGAAAATCCCAATTACTAATGTAATGTGAGATCCTTAAACTGCTCACATCAGATATGTTTATAAAGTTTTTGAGGCTTTTGGAACACGAGCTGCTCTACCTGGTTTATCTGGGTTTTTTTTTGTGAAGAAGTGCTCATGTCAAGCACCTTGTGCCAAATTCACAGTTTCCCAATCACTGTGCTCTCTGTTACAGCACTACGTGGGAGTATTCTGGCAACAAAATAGTGCTGCTTGACCTTTAATTTAGTCATGCTAGTCTTGTTTAGTCAAGTGTCTTGCCTTTGTAAGTTCATTACTACCCTGACTCAGCCTTTCACACCTTGACAACCTCCGCCCTGTTGGAGTAGTGAGTGTTAGTGGTGTGACCCTTTCTGTGCTAGGGCTAGCTGATTACTGGAGAGCTGTTGCTATCTCTGGTGAGCTGCCCTCTATCTCCGTCCTCTGTCCCTGGACCACAAGCCCGGCCAGCACACCATCAATCAGGAGGCCGCAACAGGACCTCGCGTAATCACAGCGGCTGTGTATGTCTGCGCGCACCAGCTGCAATGTGTTTGCCCATGTGTGTGCATGCATGCATGTCTATATTACGTTGCTGATTCTACAACCTTATATGCTTGAAACAATTTTTCTCTTTGCTGGAGCGTCACGCCTCAAGAAAATCCACTGACAGCCGCCATTGATCATATACCGGTGTTCCAGCATCACCAGCTCTCGAATCTTCGTCAGTAATTACAAAAAAAAGGTCAGTTCCTGCAGGTGTTAGTTACTTGTGCTCAAAATTAAACTATTATTAAATACAATTAAATCTTTTTTTCGGTACAGTGTTGAAATAAATCGTTTGAGTCAATTATCAAGCAAAAGAAAATCTTCAGTTAATCAAAAGGATTTCATTTCTCTTTGGTTTGCTATTACAAATGTAGATGTGAAAGTATCTACATCTATATCTTGGTTTAAGACAGCTGGATGGACTAAAAAAGTCCTTTGAAGACGGGTGTTGGAAATGTCACATTGTTTTCTGACATTACAGACTGACGATTCATTTATAAGATAGAAAAAATATATGAAAAATGAATTGATAATGGAAGAAAATCAGCTGTAGCCGTATTGGTCTACAAAATGGTAGAAAATAGTAAATGAACATCTGAGTTGAAAGTGATTTCTTGAATTCACAATACAGAAAAGGAAAACACATCTGTGAAGTAGAGAAACCAGCAAACTCTTTGCCTTTTTTTTTTACTTGAGGGCTGACAAAAAAGAAGAAGAAATGAGTCAATCGTCAGTTGCTTTTACTGATTTGTTTGCGCCTACACAGTCAGTGTGCAGAATATGCAGGGTGGGACTGGCGGCCCTTCGGCTGCCTCAGAGGGTGTGACTGACAGCCTGCAGCTAAATCCCAGCAGGGTAAAATCACCTGCCTGGATAAAGCAGAGTGTCCCTCTCACCTTCTCTGTCATCTTCAGACAGGTGCAGCGCACAGGTGGGGGCCAGCAGTGACAGATGCCATCTAGAGTTACAGTTTGTGTTGATATGATTCAAAACACAAAGTTTACTAAATGATGCCTAAACAGCCTCCTGGACGTGTAAAAACAGGATTCACACATTCATACATATTACCTTAAAAGGTCTAGTCTGGTTTAAGTTCGAGGTCAGAAAATGAGTTAAGGAAGGTAAAACACAATGATAGTGACCGAGATAGTAGATTTTTTTAGAAGCAGTAATGGAATTATTTCATCTAGATGCAATGAAAACAAACATCTGCCAGAGCATTTTCACAGTGGTAATGCTGTAAAAAGAGTGCCTGGGTATATTGCTGTATAGCTGCTACATTGTTAGAACTTCAAAAGAAATGTGCCATTTCCAAAAAACTGGGAAAGTTTCATTTTTCTTCAAACTTTCAAAGATTTCCTATGGTGGAGACCCTTGTAAAAAGGTTTTAGCTGGGACACATTCACTGGCTCTGTACTGCAGGAGGAGGTGCATTATTTGACAACCCTGACACTTAACAGAGCACAATGTGGATCATGAAATATTGATTCTTAAAAATAAAATCCATTGTTTCCTCCATTATTTAGGCAAGTGTGTACCTCTGTGGAGGCGGGTCAACAGATGCTCCATCATCACTGAGTGATGGAGGGAACGCAGAAAACTGAGCAGAGCCACCCTGCACCACACTGAAATGCAACAGTGTTTCCAGCCTTCAGCCTGGAGAGAGACAGTTGAGCTTTTCTGAAGAGGTCAGACGCTTTCTCTTTTATTACATAGGTAGAAAGCACGAGCATGACATGGTGATTTAAATGCGATTCAAACTGTTAACATTAACACATTTGCAGGCCTTTTTACATTAGGCACAAGCTGATCCAAGTTGGGCTAATTGAGCTGATTTGCGTGTCTTACTGCAAGGTGAAGCGCACTGAATGGAATGGAAAACACAAACTGTTGGTTGTCTCCCGTGCGTAAAGTCACTGAATGATGATCACTGCATAATAACGATGACGATTACAAGCGAGCACGAGGCTGTAAATCTGCACGGCACCGGCTATCACTTCCAAAAGACTCATAGTACAAATGTCTACTATAGTACGCGTAGGGCTACTGAATGATTATGTTTTCCTCCAACACACCATTGCAAGCGGTCAGACAGAAGTCACTGCAGCCAATATGCTTCAGTGTGTGCCAACTAAAGCAGGGCGACACAGGTTGATGTTGATTTTAATGCGAAGGCAACAGAGAGGAAAGCTCATCGGTACCTGTTCTTGCTGGTGAGCTGTTTTCGCCGGTGCACTGCCTTCCTTCGCCGTGGTCATGATTCCCCTACAGCTGGGAGAAACTGTTGTTTCCCCGGCAGGAGGAAAAACAAATCAAATACAGAAAGCTACACAGGTGCAGTAGAGAACCACCGGCAGGCACAAGAAGAAGAAGAAGAAGAAGATGGTGTATTCACGGCGCCAACAGGCTGCGTTTGCAGCGGCCAAGGTGTGAATTATCAAGTGATGGAAGGAGGGACGCGCTGCTCAAGATGAGAAAAGCCAAAAGATTCTCAGTGGTAGCGAAACAGAAGAGGAGGAGACAGCAGAGAGAGAAAGAAAGAGGGAGAGAGAGAGAGAGAGAGAGAGAGAGAGAGAGAGAGAGAGAAGCTGCGCATCTCTTTAAACGCTTGATGTGGGACTATGCGTGAACTGTTCAATATTCCACAAGCGCGTACATACAAACATACACACACACACACACCCACACACACACACACACACACACACACACACACACACACACACACACACACACACACGGCGTGCGTCAACTCAGCCAAGGGGGGCTACGTGTTGCAGAGTGAGGAGGTATCAGTTAAATATTGCACCAAAAAAATTAAATGCTGAAACTTGAATGCTGAATTCATGAATATAAGCTCATCAAATTTCCATTTGCATCCAGAAGGACATTCTAACACTCAACACTTTTAATCATATACAGTGTCACATATCTATTAGTTTATTCATTTTCACTCGAAAATAAAGGTCGATCTCATTAAACCAGGTTCCATCACTTCCTCCGTCAGAGACACTGTTGTGGTAAAGCTGCTGGTAAACTAGGCAAGTAGAGTTAAAGCCAGGGTTCCTGCTTCATTTGGTGTGAAAAGTTTCCGCATTATGTAACTTTCTTGCTGTAAGTAGAACTAATGTGCTGATGCGTTAATAATGGCACTGACACACTAAGTAGGTTGAATGTAATGTAAAGGATTAAATATCACACTCAAACAGCAGCAGCAGATGTAATAACACAGAGTCAACAGGGAAAATGTTTAAGACATGAGTGGCTGTAAACACGTTATGATCCCGGGAAGGAAGTAGTTGCAATAAAGTGGAAATTATTTGGACTTAATGAAGTTTAGTCAGTCTGAGACTTTAACTTAATTCTGAGACTAAAATATAATTAGCACATTTAGTTTACTGCAGCAGCACTGATGTTGCACTGATGATAGATACATATATATATTTCACGATAACAACCAGACATGGGTCTGTTCTATTAATTACAGCTACAAAAACTGTTGTACAATCCCTATTAAACACTGCAAGGAAATTACTTTCTTTGATTCGTTCGGAGATGTGCTTAATGTTAATTAATACCTTAGTCTCCAGTTTGACTATTTATATTGCAGGTGTGCAACCCAATGTGCTGCACTGTTAATTAAAGTCTGGTGGCAGCTCGGTGAAGCCAATTACCCTGGAATCCCGAATGAATGTCTGCAGTGTTGCTTCATGTGAGCGGCCGAGCACATGAAAAGGCTCGTCTTTCAAAAAGGTAGCCTCAAAGGACAAAATGCACCGCCTGACACCCTTGACTGAGATATCATTGTGTTATTTTGTTTTGTAATTTACTTTCACGGCCCATGAATTTTAGCTTTGTTAGTGACTTGTCTACATTTGAATGATGACAGTCCCCAAACTAAAAGTGTCTAGTGTATAGGTGTGGGCATACAGCGTAGTTAGGCTCAGTTAGTTTTTCTACTTGATTAAAGTGAGGGGGGTTTTCCATAGGCACTGTGGTGCTTTTAGCTAGGCGCTAAGTATCAGTATGCTACCATTTTTACAATGTTAAAAAGCTGATGTTTATCAGGTATATGTTTACCATATTTTTACATCATGTTTTAAGGTGTTACGATGCTAATGCTTGCTAAATAGCACTAGACACAAGTATTGGACAAAATTAAATCAAATTGACCTTAATGAAGTTAAGGGATCACCAAAGTTGCTACACTTCATCCTGAGAAATACACAAATGCCTGTACCAGAAGATAAGCATAAATGTCAGTTTGCAAACTGAAAAGAGCTGTGTAAACTGACCAACCAACTGAAATACAGACCAACATTTCTTGAGTCACACCACTAAAAACCCTTTGAAAATGGTCTTATATGTCCAACGCATTCTCATAAACGGGTTTGTATGATTTCGTACGGAAAGTTATGCACACTAAAATACGACTGCTGGTCACGTGACATCGGCTACAGTGCTTCATGCAGAGTGGCAGTTGCTAGCTGTTTTTAGCCGCAACAAAGCTTTGTGACGCCGGCTACAGACGTCCGTCACAGCTCTTTGTACCAGCGGTACTTGGTAGATGTGTTCAGCCGCTACAGAGCTCTGCGACACCGGCTATAGTGCTCAGCATGGTGCTGGTCAGGTCAGCGGTAGTTGGTGGTTCAGTTACCCAAGAATAGGTGACTGTGCCGCAGGTACAGAGCACCGCGAGCTGCTGGTCATTTCGGCGGGAGATTACAATTAGGTGTAGGCAAGAAAAAGTGAGCGTTATGCTGCGAAGAAAGTTACGTTTAGGCACTTAATGACAAGTTACGTTTAGGTAAAAAAGTTGGTGGTTTATATTAAAAGACTCCTAAGGAACACAAATTTCCTGGGTGAAAATCTTTTGTTTTCCCTGGGAAGCAAATTCTGCTCCCTGGCTTGAAACTCCTGTGTGCTAACGCCCACCCATCAACCCAGCCACCTCCCTACACAGCCAGCCACGTTCTTATACAGCAGCAGTCAATGTGATGTGCCCAGAAAAAAACTAAAAAAACAAACAAACATGGAAATCATATGATTTACAATGCTTATCTTTTCGTAGTTTTTTGAACGTATGGTTCACGAGGACAATAAGTCTGCCATACATACAGTGGGTCTCAAAAGTTTGGGCACACCAGGTAAAAATTTGTATTAATGTGCATAAAGAAGCCAAGAAAAGATGGAAAAATCTCCAAAAGGCATCAAATGACAGATTAGATGTTTGTATAATATGTGTCAGGGATTGTTCTCAATCATCGTCTGGAAAGACCAGGTGATGTCAATCTTAAGGTTTTAAATGCCCAGACTCCTCTGCCCTTGCCCCAACAATCAGCACCATGGCTTCTTCTAAGTAGTTGTCTAGAAAACTGAAACTGAAAATAGTTGACGCTCACAAAGCAGGAGACGGCTATAAGAAGATAGCAAAGCGTTTTCAGATGCAAATATCCTCTGTTTGGAATGTAATTAAGAAATGGCAGTCATCAGGAACAGTGGAAGTTAAAGCAAGATCTGGAAGACCAAGAAAAATATCAGACAGAACAGCTTGCAGGATTGTGAGAAAAGCAAGTCAAAACCCACGTTTGACTGCACGATCCATCCAGAAAGACCTGACAGACACTGGAGTTGTGGTACACGATTCCACTATAAAGAGATACTTGTAAAGACATGGTCTTCATGGAAGAGTCATCAGAAGAAAACCTCTTCTACGTCCTCACCACAAAAATCAGCGTTTGAAGTTTGCAAATGAACATACAGACAAGCCTGATGCATTTTGGGAACAAGTTCTGAGGACCGATGAGGTTAAAATAGAACTTTTTGGCTGGAATGACCAAAGGTACGTTTGGAGAAGAAAGGGCACAGAATTTAATAAAAAGAACCTCTGTCCAACTGTTAAGCATAGGGGGTATCAATCATGCTTTGAGGTTGTATTGCAGCCAGTGGCACAGGGAACATTTCACGAGTAGAAGGAAAAATGGATTCAATAAAATTTCAGCAATTTTGGATGCTAACTTGATGCCATCTGTGAAAA
>NC_045754.1:6512256-6512455 GCF_008692095.1 Etheostoma spectabile
AAAGAGAGTATGGCTTCTACAAATGGATAATGACCATAAAAACACACCTCAAAATCCACGGTGGATTACATCAAGAGGCGTAAACTGAAGGTCTGGCCATGGCCTTCACGATCTCCTGACCTCAACATAATTGAAAATCTGTGGATAGACTTAAAAGAGCAGTGCGTAACAGACAGCCCAGAAATCTCACAGAACTGGA
>NC_045754.1:6512465-6512567 GCF_008692095.1 Etheostoma spectabile
AAAGAAGAATGGGCGAAGATACCTCAAACAGAATTAATAGACTCTTGGCTGGCTACAAGACGCGTTTCCAAGCTGTGATACTTGCCAAAGAGGGCAGTACAA
>NC_045754.1:6512577-6515702 GCF_008692095.1 Etheostoma spectabile
CTGCAGGGTGCCCAAACCTTTGCAGACGCCATTTTTTTGTTTTTTGTTATTTTGAAAGTGTTAATGATGGAAACTAAAATCTAACTTTTTGTGACATATTATACAAATATCTATTCTGACATTTGATGCCTTTTGAAGATTTTTCCATCTTTTCTTGGCTTTTTTATGGTTCGGTTGTGATTAATATTCTTAAAGAAGTTGGTTTCTATCATTTTTTTAAATGTTAAAAATGCACATTTTTCAATTGAAGACATTTTAGTATTTTGACTCTTACCAAATAAAGCCATGAAACCTAGAGGCTATGTTGTCATTTTTGACGTATTAAAAAAGAATGAAAGCCCTCAGAGTGTTCACAGCACCATCCACTTGTGGCTAAAAACTACATTAGCAGCCTTTCTCCAACAACTCAGTCTGTGTTTACCATCAAAACCATGATTTATGAAACTGAAATGACTTCTCAACAGCCAATCAATCAGTTTCAAACTAACAACGGCCACTCTGGGCCAAAGCCCTATTGGCTGATGACGGATGCTACTGTATGTGGCTGGACCCCGGCCACCGGGAACACGATAACCACCTTATTGTGGCTTTGTTAGGGTGTCAGGGTGAGGGTACAAACCAAATGTCTCTGATTTTGACAAATGGACAAGAGACGGCAGTGATGAATGCTCTTGGGGGGGGATGTGTTAAAATACACATTCCTGGAAAGAAAGAAATTAACTGACTGATTGAGCCAACCTGCCTAAACAAATAGAGTCCAGCCACTGTTTCACTAAAAATGCTAAGCTACTGTAGCAAGTGACGTAATGAACTTCCTGTAAGTGCATTTGCCGAATTAAAACTTTAGTCATTACATGCCGTAATCTGAAAACACAATACACTGATTGAACAGTGTTTTTTGCACAGATTTTTGTTCTCCCTGCAAACAAAATTATGGCTACTGGGATTGTGTAGATAATAATAATTGCTTTTGGTAAAGAGGCATCTCCAATTAACCCTCAAATTTTGCAAATGCCTTTTATATTGAGATTGCTTTAATGAAGTGAAGAGGTGGACTATGGAACTCAGAACTGTCTCTGATACTTATTTACATGTGTATCTTTTAAAAAAAAAAGCCTTGATAGGATGAGAAGATAGAAACAATGGATAGGAATCCAAAAGCCAATCAAGATGAAGCTAGGAAAACTGAACTGATACTCAATTGAAACAAAGAGGTGAAAAGCACAAGGCTGCTAGTCTGAGAGCCACTAAATCAATGTTGCACAGATTGAATTCAATTTCTGTTTTCCTTCCTCAATTTAATTTGAGAAGCACAAACCAAAACAAAGTCTGTCCAAGGCTTTTAGGTTTGCATAAAGCAAACAGTTGTTTCCTCAAGTGCTCTGGCTGTACAGCTTTTTAATTGAGATACTTGGGGAACTAAAGCGTTAAATCCTTGTTAACACCACTGGGTATGAGAGGGATCACGCACATTACATCGAAATCTGGTGTGTTTTTGATGAAGTCTCTTGTTTAAACTCTAGGAAGTAAGAAATTGCAGCCATGCAGCGTGGAACACTGCAGTATGTTCTGAAAAGACTTTTAAAGGTTAAATAACTAACTTTGGCATATATGATTATTTAAACCAACCAGGTAAATTTGGTTGTTTTCATTGTCTGCACCCACTTGCATAAAATACAGCCACCATTTTGGTTTTAAGTTTAAGCATGCACACATCCACATCCATAAATGTGTCCCAACACACCCACGTGTGGAGAAAATGGAAGATAGAAAAATGTATTTTCCAATTTATAGCCAGCTCCAGTCTCCCAGAACATATTCTGTCATTGCGCATGGCAATAACCATTTGTCAGTGTTACATTAATTCCTATATCAAACCCTTCAATGCAGCAAGCCCCTAGTGTGTAGAATAGCCAGGGAACCAAGTGTAATGGGATGTTTAAAGAAGAAAAGAAAAACACTCAGTGCTGTGAACACCCCACGACTTGTTTTTATTAAATACTTTAAAGAGGTATCCATTTTCCTTTGGGATGCAGCGTTATTTCTTGGTACGTAAATTGTGATAGCAACAAATCTTGAACAAGCTAGCTCACGCGATAAGACCAATGTCGCCCCAGAGAGGGGTGGAGGATGGATAAATGATTACTCTGGCGTTGACACAGACCAAGATCAAAGGTCTGGGATTCACACTCGGAGACTCTACATTCTAGCAGGTGGTGTGTCGTAGGAATGTGTGCTTCAATTTTTCAGCTCTTACTTAGTTGTCTGACACATGATGGCAAGCATTGAGATATTGGGGGGAAAAAAAAGTAATTGCTTTTCCATCGCTCCTTTTGCTCCCTCCCCCTATGAATCCTCAGTGTGAGTTCCTTACATAAATACAGAACCGGCTCCATCATCTTGACAGAGAGGGGATGCATCAGGATGCAGTCTCGTGTCTTGCCGGCATACGGCACTTTATGCCAGGTATGACTCACCAGCCTTCACACCACTCAGCCGTGAAATATCAACAGAGCCAGATTCCACAACAGTGCCGATGACGTGTGAGGTGTTGAATGAGTCTTCATCTTTATTAGCATACTCTCTGTGTACAGAGAAAGTGCCCCTCCGGCTGGAGAGTAAGACTGAACCTTAAAAATAGTGACAAACAACAACCAAGTCTTCCAATAGTAACCTATTGACTATTGAGGTTTTCAAAAAATGTCACGTTTTAGATGTATTTGTGGTATTTTTGTATATACAGTCCATATCCTAAAGTCTCTGCTGTGAGAAACTGAATATATGGGACCAAAGTGCGTACAGTGAACAGCCTTAAGTGGGAATTCTGTGCACATTTTGATTTTGTTGTTTAAGTTTCACAATCCTCAATTTTCTTCCCTGATTTAATGCATATTAATGACATATTCTCAACAGGTGTCACATGGACATCATCTTGTTTTCTAAAAAGGCTCCGTAGTCATGACAACAGCTGTTGCTTCATGCATTAAATGGGGTTTGCTCAGGACCGCTTTGTGTTTTGCATAATATGCTTCAGAAACCGAGCAGACTGTAAATAGCTTTTGGAAATTATTGTCAAGCCTTTAAAGAAAATAAAATCTGCGGATATCTTTCAGCAGCACATATCC
>NC_045754.1:6515712-6516427 GCF_008692095.1 Etheostoma spectabile
CCCCCCCCCAAAAAAAAAAAAAATTAATAAAAATAGCAAAGCAATCAATGTAACCGTGACAAGTAACACTATCCAACGTGCACTATGACAAGATGAAAAGTGGCTGCTTCGGCACTGTATCACACCTTCAAGGACTAACATTTCCTGCTACACCCAGAATAATAGCACACCTCCAAACAGCACCTGCTAACACTTATAGTGGCCCGCTAAAAGGCCAGCAAACTGTAAGGCACGTCAGCACCAAGGTAAAAGGACAGCTTCCGATACTGATCCTGACACCATCAAAAGCTTCAGTGGGCTGAAATAGATTTCAGCACCACTTAACGGACAGCTCCAACAGTGAATTCCACCCCAACATCCAGAACTCCTTTCTTAGGAAAGGGGACATGAAGAAAGAAATACCAGTACAATGGGCTTTTCCCCATTTTGAAGAACATGGTGAGTGTAGAAGCCACATGGAATTTATCTTGAATAAGCATCACATGTCATTAGGGTCCTATTATTATTATACATGGATTTGGCTAGAAAGGATTCAGTCCTGTATGACAGTTGCTAATAATAACACATCATTATCGTTATAATGTTGAAGAACTGTTCTGTAGTCTACAGTCTGACAATTTTCCCAGCTATTAAAGTAAACTGTGTTTTTTCCCCTCACCTTTATGCTACTTTACTAATACTGGTTTGCGTCTCTCTCTCTCTCTCTCTCTCTCTC
>NC_045754.1:6516437-6527868 GCF_008692095.1 Etheostoma spectabile
TCTCTCTCTCTCTCTCCATCTTTGTCATTTACATTGTCTTCATAAATCAATGCTACTGGTCACCACTTTGCCTGTGGGTTTTAGAAATATTTAAACAGGGACAGAGCTATGTCATCTGACTTTGTCAAAAGGTGAATAGCTCAATTAAATGATTTTAAACTATCCTTTTTATTTCTTAAAAAGCAACAGTTTTGGACATACAGCGGACAGATTTCAGCGCTGATATGTTGATACTGACACATCAGAGGCCAGTAGCAAATACACGGCAGACTGGTGGGCTAATGTAGACATTATACATCAGAGTATAAGTTACAGAACGCTTTCCTTCTGATGTAATTTATCCTGGAAATCCCTGGTTATTTGAGAACTTAGAGCCAATTATTTGACATAATAGTAATAATAATAACTAGACTTGCGAGCAAATATAGTGGGGTCCAGTGTTTAGTCTGCACCAACACATTTCCCAATGATCCTTTTTCATCTCATTCCACGCTATGAAGTACCAGAGAATCCTAACGTTCAGGAAGTTCTTCCATTTGTATTCACGCAGCTCCACAATGTAAGAAACAAAACTGGAGAAACACGATAATGTAAGGACAGAAAATTACCAGTAACTTTTCATAAGTTTATGTACATTTCTGTTCATCCCAAAAAATTGAGAATTCTATATAGTATATAGTATACTATAGAATAGTATCCTGGATCCATGAAATAACTGGCCTTTAAAAATAAACATGTGCCTGCCTAGCCCATAGCCCATGCTAGCCCATTTTTATAAAGGTGCAGGTAACATGAGGTCCCATTCTTGTTATGAATATTTTGTTTATTGTTTTGGACTTTTCTGATATAATAAAAAAAACATAAAATGCATCCTTCTGTAGCCATTTTATAAAAGAAAAAGAAAAACAGCACTAAAAACCACTGGGTTCTACATGGTTGGTGCTTCAACCATTTAATACTAAATGTATACATTTTATCATTTTGTACAGATGGCTGAGTTGGCAATATATGTAAATAATGGATGATGGTCTTGTTGAACGTGTCTATAAAAGTAATATGTTTAAATAAAAAATAAGGTTTGTTTCAGAGAAGCTAATTTTAAGACCAGTAGTAGGAGCAGTAGAGAGCAGAAGCCAACAGGCAAGTGTTATTTAAATAAACTCCTGGTGTACTTACAAACTTTACAATACTTTTTTTATGAGTACAGAACCTATTAGTACTACTGTAGAAGTTTGGTACCATTGCGGGCATTATTAGTGGGATAATTTACGAGATACACACTTGGTTCCATTGGCGCCAATACTAGCCATTCAGCTGATAGCGCTAGACCAATGTCAGACCAAGAAAAAAAGGTAGTTTGGTTCAAGGTCATGGTGCAAAGGGCCCTAGGGGTCATTTTCTACAAACCAACCCTTTTAGCCGCAACTCACTTCTATAGAATTCAAACCCAGCAAATTTATTTTCATGTGCAAGCACTTCATTCCATATCACACACTGGGCTTTGTGTCACCTTTTATCCTCAATTTATGAAAATACACAGTTAAAAAAAAATCTGGATCATATTGGCGCTTCGCCATCTTGCCTCCAAAGATCAACAAAAAAACTTAAATTAAACGTTAATCAAATGGTCACAATTTTGATGGTTACCATGGCTATGGTGGTGGATTGCTGAAGGACTCTGACAGATTTCCTTTCAAAATAAAAGACAAGTCCAAAATCAGAAGAGCATCAAATATTATTTATGTATTTATTGACCAGCTGTCCGCAACCAACCCACAATGAGTCAGCCACCCACTTTTGGGTCGCAACCCACCAGTTGAGAATCACTGGTGTAAGCGACACATTTTGCTCACACCCCGATCCACTTGATTGTTCTGAATCTATGTAGAAATCAAAAAACGTGTCTAGCACTTTAACGTAACACAATGGATTTCAGAAAACAAATAAACAATAACACAACCTGCCTCCTAATTAAATGCCACTGGTCCGGCGTTATGGCAGCGTGCTCCATTAAAGCTTATTCAATAAACAGTAAGCTACCAAACTGTGCAGTTCAGCAGTTTTGCTTTCTTTGCCTGAATGAGAAATGGAACTGTGACTCCAAATGGTGTAAGCATCTCTTTTATTCCACAGCTGCAGATAATACCCAGTTTCTCCCAAATGACTCACAGGCTCAATGGTTAAGAGCAGACTATCTTAAACTGCATTCATTTTCTTCCTCCTTATGGTCTTAAAGGACAGTGTGTGAAGTTGCGACTCAATAATTAATTAATACATAAACAAAACAAAACAAAAATCATGCTTTCTTTTCTATGAGAAGTCATCGGTATTATTCACAGCTGCAGTGGTTGAAGCTGGAGGTGCTGCGGATGTTGTTCTCTCAGTCTCTACACCGTGATAAATCACAAGTCGGGAGAACATTTGTCACAGTGGGCCACATGTCCTAACGTCACACCAGGTCTCTCTCTCTCTCTCTCGGTCTCTCTCTCTCTCTCTCTCTCTCTCTTCCCCCTACTCACTTGGTCTCCCACTCGCCTCTCATTCCTTCAACCTCCATGGTAGTTTCATTCCTCACAGAAAAGCTTTGTTGTGAGTTTGTCACTGCCCGAGCTTCTATGCTGTGTTAGCCATGCCCTTGGCTTTCTAATAGGGCCAGCAAAGCACGGTGGTGCTGAGAAAGAAGCGGAGTTCGGTAGGGGTGCGAGCTTGCTAGAAGAATAGTGGGTTACGTGGCAACCATTCTGACAGGTCGGACACTGGTGCCACATACAGAGACTTAACGGACATGTGCCAAACTGAAGTGGTGTTTGGCATATTTACTGTATAGTGTTTGCCAGCACTGTACAGAGACAAATACAAAGTGTGCTACAATGGATCTTGAAGGTAAGGGGGACTCGGTGATGCCCAGGGTAGCACTGTCATGGAATCTTCTTTAATAAGTGCTGGTACCCATATTCTACTTGACACATTCCTCTGAGTAGCACAAGTAACAAAAGCCACCCTCACCATGATAAACTGCATGTGTCTTGTTATTTTAACTCAATATAATACAGCAGGGGCATCTCAACATCAGGAAGGAAGGGAGGATCTGAAAGTAAAGCTGGCACCCAGGTTTCTTTCTGAATCCCTAAGGCCAGAGTCAAAACAGATCTGTACCTTTAAATTTAAAAGTCAATGACTTTGTCTGGAGCTTTGAAGATAAAACAAATCAGCCTTGATCGCAGGCTGATGTAAGGGGTAATTACAGAAGTAAGTATTCCAGATATGCAACATATACCCGTGGAGTATTCTTTTGTATGAAGAGGAGTTGAAGGTGATTTGAAATATTAAAAGGTGAGATTGCAAGCAGAGGGGATACTTCCTCTAAGCAGGCAATGAAATAACTCATTAAAACTTCTCGTCTCTTAAGACAAGAGATAAGCAACTGGGTAACGAGGGCGGATTCTGACAAAGACAGACCAAATAGCCCTGACAGCTTTGATTCATTATCAAAATCATCCCTTTTATCGAGCTTTTCTAAATTCAATGTCAAAGCGCCCTGCATTCCAGTAATGACGTGGATTTCAATTACAAGGATGTTTTTGCCTAAACAGAGTTTATTATGAAGTGCATATGATGAAGACTCTATGTGCAAAGGCATATTCAAAATGATATTTTCTACAGAGGACTCTGTACTGTAGATGTTGAGCACTAAAAACTAAGAAGCCCCAACAAAGTGACCATGAACTGAATATCAATAAAGACCAATGGACCAAGACAGAAATACTGTAAAATTGGACATGCAGTGGGCTGTTATTATACATATCAACACTGCCGCATATGGATAATTTGTCGTACATAAAACAAACCAGACATGTCAATTCAGGAGGTATTTTCAAACAAATGCACAAAATGGTTTCTCATGATTTTCCAACATGTCATTATATTGTTTTTATTAGCAGCTTTACTACATATATTTGGCCTTCATGGTAAAGAGAGAAAGGCACACATTAATTTCACAATAGATATTGAGGGTATCTTGCCAAGACAACAAGGTCCAGGGTGCTCAGGAAGGTCAGTCAGATGATTGAAGGTGCTCGGGATTTTCAATTAAGTATAGAAAAAAAGCAAATCCAAAGCACTCTTCTTCAAAATTATTTAAAAAGCCTTCATTGTGCTGGCTGTTTCATAATGTAAAAGACATAGGGAGAAGCAACCCACGCGTAGCGGCACATACCGCCTTTTTCAGGGTGTATTATTAAGGGTAGTTATGTTTTTGTGTTAAATCCTACAGACCATCAAATATTAGTTTTAAAGTCAGCCTGCATATCTGTAAAGCTGAGTTTATATTTGACGCATTTTGTTTAAATAAATACTTTACCTCTTTAATATTTTAACCCTTTATTGATTATAAAGTAATGGCGGGCGTGCATACTTAAGTTAGACCCGACTGAGAGGACAAGGGCGGTAAACTCAGCTTCTTCATCTGAAATCTCTTGTAATAATCCCAATTTTTTATATATAAGTTTGTAGTGACTTATACATACAGTTTGTGTGTATTTTGTGTGTTACATCTGTTGTGTTGTTCTGTTTTATTGGTAAGATTATTGTAACTGTTTTAGAAAAGTGCAAATTGAAGGAATTTCCTTATTTTAGTATACTGCTGTGCGTGATTATGTTCTTTCACTGTGACAGAGATGGCTGGGAGCAGAAAGCTTACTGTACATTTGGGATGGCTTTGCATGTGTTAGTGTAAAGCTGCAGATAACTGATGTTGTTTCACTACCAACAACCTCCACAAACTTAACATCCTAGAAGGAGAAAACACAGTAGCCATGGTACTAGCTACAGTACTCTGAAGCTATGAAGTGCCTCCAGGAATGAGTTCTAAAACCCTAAAAGAAAGAACAATGAGCACTTTCACCCACTCAGCGCACCTGCACTCAACTAATCATACGATTATTTTATTCCACTAAATTAGTTTAGTATTTACTCTAGTTTTAATAATTTTATCATCTCCACATTCTCTGTCCTATTCAAGTAAAATAGCTTTAGATTTGATAAGTGTGTTTTTATGTTTGCACCATAGAGTAGGTCTTGTAATCTCGTTGTACTGTATGCACTTACAATTGATTCTGAAATGAGTTAGCATTATTAGCACTTTTGGTTCCCTTGACCTCAAAGTCAATAGGTTTTTGGTTAGATGTCTAACATAAGTTATGTGGTTAACACAAGCTTAAAATACATAAAAGACATTCAAATCAGTAAAAAAAAAGTGTCTAAATTAAAGGGGGTTGCTAGACAAGTGGCTAAATGAGACTACAAACTCCATCCCACCTCACGCGCAAAATCAGTTAGAAGCTTGTGGCGGTGATGAAGTCATGTGACCGTGGTGTAGTTTGCTTTTGGCGCAACGTTAGCTTTTTTATTTGTGGTGATTGCATTTACACTTCATAAATCATAAATGATGTGTACATTTGTGGAGACTATATTGCTGAACAAATATGTTTAAGGATCATAAAGTTTTTTTTGCCACAGAGCCTATTTTCTGCAATAATCCAAAATGAAAAATCCTACTGTCTTTTTGTCGAAGGATGCTAACCTTGTTGAAGGAACCAGTGGGATGCTAACCTTGTTGAAGGAACCAGTGGGATGCTAACCTTGTTGAAGGAACCAATGGGATGCTAACCTTAAAAATACATCATCCCTGCAGAAATCTATGCACAACTATACGCCCCTCTTAAAATGTACATTTAAATTTAAAGCATTTTTGTAAAGGTTATTTGTTATACAAACCTCATGTTGCCAAAAATCAGTGTATGTGACATTAGTTAATGTTATGTGATGATAACGTCTAGAATAGTACATCATTTTCCATGAAAGTTGTCTTCCATGATGAATAGGAATGGCTTCTCTGAGAGGATGAAAATGAGCTGATATCATCTGTATTATTTTTTTAAAGACACATTTATGTTACAGCATAACATCTAATGGACATTTACACCCAAACGTACCACTTCACAGACATTTAGCTGGTGCTACAGCCTGCTGGATAAGATCTGTGTGAAGTCACATTTGCACTGATGATTAATTGCTTTATTGTTGCCCAATATAATTGAACACAATGACCTGCTTTGTCTGCAGCAGGAGTGAACACAAGGGAGATGGTAAAGGAGAGAGGAACTCTGACTGCCAGGAGCAAGTTCTCTACCTCGCTCTCTCTCTCTCTCTTTTTGACAGTACTCGTCCTCCTATCAAGCAACAGGCCAGCTGCTTGATTGCCTGGGGTACATGACTTGACCTTCCACTGTTCCCCAGCAAGGGACACAAGCTGCAGAAAGATTTCCGATTGGCCAGACTAATGTACTTGAATCGGATTCGTGAGCAAATGCATTCTGCGACAAATATCCGGCCTGGCAGGCAGGGCTCTGGCGAGCTAAGGGTGAGTCTGTTAAGGACGGGAACAAAGTGTGACATCAGGATGCTGAGGAAAGATTGACAATGAACAGAAAGACAGCTTACTGTAGCCAATGTGCTGTTATTGTCAGGATCTTTCACAGTAATGACAAATGCAGGGAATTCATGGGCAGACTTTTCATTCAGGATAAAGGTCCCACATGAGCGCAATACAAATATAATAGGGACAGGCAAAGCAATGTTTTGGTTTTTCTCCATCCTTCTAGGCCACTGTTAGAAATTCCGCCGGACGTCCGTTACCTTCTGCTTTCTTTGTGTTTCTAAATTTTAAATTTAAAAAATGGATCTATGATGACTATGGTTAACTGCTCCTCAGATCTCCGCAGGGTAAATCCAGACAGCTGGCTAGACTATCTGTCCAATCTGAGTTTTATGTTGCACGACTATAACAACCTTTGAATGTAAACATATTCCACCAAAACAAGTTCCTTCCTGAGGCTATTTTGCAGCGGTACCGGGGCTCCGTCTGGTGCTTAGCGCAGCCCACGGTGATTGTGATTGGTTTAAAAAAATGCCAATTTGACATGAATATTCCGCTGGGACAGCCTCCGCTCTTCTGGGAAGTCTCTAAACCAAATGGTGGAACAAGGAATTTTGCCACAAGAGCATGAGTGATGTCAGGCCATTGATATTTGGTAATAAAGCCTGGCTTGCCATCTCCCATCCTACAGATGTTGGATTAGGTTGATGTTAAGTTTCTGCTTAGACCAGTCAAGTTCTCCCAGACCACACTGGGAAAACTATTTATTTAGGACAGTAATTTCTCCTAAATATATTGCATGCTGTCATTTTACAATTTCCCTTAATTGGAACTAAAGGGCCAAGCAGATGAAAGCATAATGAAAAACAACCTTGAAAATATTTGGGCATGTCCAAATATTTTACTTGTGGATAGAGTAGTTGACAGCAGTATGGATTATGAAACACATTATGAAGTATAAACACAGCAAGAGACAAAGCTATCCAAAAGGGGATGACACATGAAGAGAAACTCACAAAGCACAAGCATTGCAAGCAAAGATGAACCTCCCAAAGGTAAAAGGGAGGGCCAAATCTTCTCTTCTCACTTTTGGAATGCAGATGAAGAAACACAACAGGAACCGGGTCTGATGAGAACCAAAGGGAAAACTAAAGAATATGCTGCATCTACAGAGAACACATTCTTGTTCCTACCAATAAAGAAGAAGATAAATAACTAGGGATGTAGGTCAGGGCATGAACGTATAATAAATATAACCCTTTTTTGGTTTTAAACCAATCATGAAAAAACAGGCTCAGTTGTACCCTGACCGATGTATTGATGCATTGTGAATTGGTTAAAAATCGTTCATTATGCGTAAAGATTACAACCGGTGCAATTTTTTAACAGCATAGGGCGTGACGCTAGTTAACATACAGCAGGTTAGGTTAGCCTACAGTTAGCTAGTAATGTTAGCTGGCTAAAACAGGGTTGAAATGCTGACAGAGTAAAGTGTGACTGTATTTCACCGGAAAGGATTCCCACAGCGGGACGCAACAGTCTGCAGCTGAAGACACAGAGGAGACAGACAGGACTTCAGTGTTGCGTTTGGATCCGGCTCTGTATGCTTGTGTTGCGTTCAGTTTTGTTGTTCTGCCATTAGCTTCTTTTTGTCATTTAACATCAAATGACTGATGAAAAAAAAAAATTCTTATAAGTTCCTGTTACTACTGTTACATTTTAAGTATTTAAATGTGACCATATGGCCAAACAAGCCTTTCTTTAATCGTGAAGGTTTGACATATTTTTGGTTATTTAAGATAAAATACTATTTTTTTTTATATTGTTATATTTTATACTGTTATATTCTCATATTTTTTGTGTCAACACTGCAAAGGGATTGCTTTAATCTCGTTGCACAAGTACCGTGTACTTGTGTATAATGACAATAAAGGCGTTCTATTCTATTCTATTCTATTTCAGTTGCACTTTTCATAAGAGGACACACACTGTGTTTTACACAGTTTTTATAAATAAAGGCATTTTTTTTCATTTCATTCTGTTAAAAAGAATCGTGAGAAAATCAAATTGTGAATCGTATAAAATTGTTAGTGTATCGTTACATCCCTATAAATAACCTGTGTACCTATGCAGCAGTTCCTCTGTTACGCACAGCACAACCAAGCGAATGGTTCATAGAATAAAGATATGCTCCTGGGTGAATTAACACCAGAGACCAACAATTAATTTGAAAAAAAAAAGCTGTGTGTGTCTGGGCTGTTGACAGAACGACACAGTACGGTTCACACATCAAAGTCTTGTCAGGTCTGAGCTTTCACAAGGAAGACAAAATGATGGCCATAAATCAGAAAGTAGTATTTGAAAGTAAAATGACAACTTCAGCTACATTTGAACAGCTCTGCTAGCCATCCGCTGAGACTGACAGTGTGAAAATGCCATGGCATGGCTCGTGTCAGTGAGCAAGGTGTGCTTCGGGGGGGGCAGAACACTCAGACTGTCAAATCAGAGGGAAATCAAAACAGCGCACGGTCGGTTGATCAAAGATTCAATAAGGACCTGTGAGACTCCAACCATTCCTGCAGAGCAGAAATACAAGCTGTTGGAGTGAAGTTGCAAACATCTGGGGAGGACAGAAAAGCGTTCAGATAAATGCCTTTCACTCAATATACAGAACCATGGCTGGGGAGGAGATGTAAAAGATTAGACTGTTCTTGTGTATTATTTACCACATAACGAGTTTAAATCGCTTGCTGCTGTGCTTTCTTTAAATCCTACTCATACACTGTTTTAGTGGTTGCTTTCTCCCTTCAGCAAAATGATTTGATCTGCAAACAATGACTATAAATATGAACGACTGTGAGTATCCGGTTTTAGCATCAATTCCTGCAGTGGAATTAATGTGCAAATAAATCCTCATTTAATACCTTACCTGATGCCCCATGTTGCAAATCCAAATGGAGAGCAGCTAGAGAGAGAAATGCTGATTTTGTGTCAGAGAGAGGCACGGCCGGTCTGTCGTAATAAAATACAGCATGAATGGATTTATAAACAGAAGAAAATTCAATCAAATGACAAAAAAGGGATGCAAAATTACAAAAACTCAAAACAACTACAAAAGTCCTATACTTACAGGACTAGTATTACCTGGTGACCTCTTGTCTTTTGTCATAATTACGGACATTGTCGGGCAGCGGATGCCACCTTTCATGACACAAAATAACTAAAAAGAGGTTCAAAACAAATATAAAAACATTACAAAGACATACAAAGCAACCATGAACAGAACTAGAATGATACACAAAACAACTACAAAGAGACACAAAACAACCCCAAACAGAAGTACACAACAACGGAAGTGCCCTTGAGCTTAACGCCAACCGCTCCATTGGAGTTGCTCAGTGGCCAGCAGATCAGACTATGGTTGTACTGGGCAGCTTCCAGGTGAGAATGTGTCGCCTGCAAAAGAGAGGCTCCCTCTCAGAGAACATCCCCTGGGTAAATAAAAAGGTATAAAGAACAAAAAAAATACAACAGAAATAATACAAAAATAATACAATTACATTAAACAGATGCAAAATAATCACAACGATTACAAATTGACTACAAACACCACCTGAGTGTTTTTTTGTGTCTCTGAGTCTAGAAGTTCTAGTTCACCTGCATATTGAGACACAAACCGAATATGTAGGAGGCGCGGGGGGGGCTTTTTAAATATCTGTGCCCAGGGGCCCCTTGTCTCATAATCCACCCATGGAAAATGTGGCATCAACTTATATCACAGAGAAAAACTACTTTCACGTTGTGACATACAAGCCAGACAAACTGCTCTCCCTGGCTGGAAAGACTTCATCCTCTATTGCTCTGACAACGACAACTTATCACTCATGTAATTATGAAAATGCCATTAGGCAGCTGTGATACTGTAATCAAGAAAAGCAACGCTTTGCAACTGGAGCCCAAGTGTAGGTTTGAGGGTGAATAGTCTGCCTGGGTTTGCGGGTTGATTCAGTGACACTGCCGAGGCAGGAAGTCCACGTCCCATCCCTGTATAACCCTTTCCATCAAATGACTGCAAAGCTACAGCGGGGGAGCAATAATTAGTAGCGGTGGTGCCAACGAGAGAGTGCATTATGGCGTTGTTGGGAGGCTTTGTGCCAATTGTACATATTATACCCAAGACGCTCAGGATGCAGCTGTGCTAAAGGATCCGAGAGGAAATAGATTTCTGGAGTAAAAAGGAGGTAGTGGATTAGCTCTCTGATGACAACTGATGCTTTGTGTACAAAGTCCTCAGTATAGAGAGGCGGTAAAAAAAAAAAACCTTCTTACTGCCGGTGCAATAACATAGGGATTTAGGCGTTACGCATAAGATAAAGTCGATAGAAATCCTACAGGAAATGTTTCCATCATTTCTGTTGACATGAAAGAAAGCTTTGCATCTGTCCAATTCGCCTCATCCTTCCATTTACCACAGAAGCATTCAACAATGAATCCCTGCATCCCGTTATCATCGGGGGAGCGTTCAGGATCGGCAGCCCTCCCACAGAATTCTATTAGATTTGGCTCATCTGAGGTCACCGTGATATCACCTCTCACCCGTTTCATCAACAGGCCTTTACAGCTGTCGGACTTCACACGTTCTGCTGTTATCTGCTGCCGCACAGCATCAGCAGCCAGGACCTAACACCTTTAGTACATGCATGCACACACACATGCTCACACTGGGGGTTGGACAGATATAGAATTTTGCCAACATATGAAGGCTTTTATTGAACATGAATCAATACGGGTTGCTCTCAGACATCAGCAGCGTTAAAACTTAATTTGTAGTTTGTTTAAATTTTTGTTTTCTCAAATGGTATCTTATTTAAATGTGCTCTAAGCGGTGTTGGGTGACGTTACTTGTTGACGTTCAAAGTATTTTCAGACAAAACAAGGCTAGTTTGGCCCTCCCTCCTCCTCATACCGTCCCCTCCCCCTCCCTTCCATGCTCCT